>NC_064536.1:601000-901500 GCF_023856365.1 Brienomyrus brachyistius | reverse complement strand
ACATATTTTAGATTAAGTTATTCAGTTACAGTACATCTGTAACATTAGGTGCAGTGCGGTATGGTAAGGAAGTAGCCTGAGGAAGAGCACTGCAGAGAGTGAGCCTTTTGTCTGCTAAGTTATTCTGTTCTGTTACAGTACGTCTGTAACATTAGGTGCAGTGCGGTATGGTAAGGAAGTAGCCTGAGGAAGAGCACTGCAGAGAGTGAGCTTTTTGTCTGCTAAGTTATTCTGTTCTGTTACAGTAGGTCTGTAACATTTGGTGCAGTGCGGTATGGTAAGGAAGTAGCCTGAGGAAGAGCACTGCGAAGAGTGAGCTTTTTGTCTGCTATTTTCAGGAAATTTCATCTGAATTTAGTTACTCAGCTTATGCTCTCCTGCCTTTCAGTGTCAGGTTTTTACAGACAACATTATCTTATGCTGAAACGTTGTAGCCAAACCTCTCCATGGGAATGATGAGCCATCGCTTAGATGATTATGGCTGTAAAGAAACCAGTTCCTGTGTATCGCAGTCTGACTCTGTAATAAATACCAAAGGTAATGTTAGTTTTTTATTCAAAAGTCAGTTTACCAGCTGTAGTATCTTTCAACCAAAGCAAACTGGGCAGTTTCTATTCGCACGCAGGCAGTTTATAACCGCAGACAGGAATGTCCACTTATTTGGACTAATAACTATGGGCCGTATTCTACCTTGTGCTTAAGTCAAAAAAGTGTGTATCCATTGACATAAGCGCACCCTTCCAACTATATGCTCTGTAGGGCTGTATTTGTCACAGACAAGGAGTAACACACTACAACACCAAGAATGCCTTGCTCCTGTCTTTGTCTGAATTTGAAATTACCTTGCTCTTTAAATTGTCTGCACCTGTTTGTTTCATTACTCACCTTATTTGTACTTGTGTGTTCCTTCGGTATTGAATAGGCACTTTGGAAATGAAACTATACATTTTTCTATCAATATATTCAGTGCTTGTAGTGGGCCAGTACTCACAGGTATGCAGTACAGCACCTCTTTCTTTGTCTCTTCAGAGTAGCAGCACCTCACAATATCTGCTGAGAGTACTGACACATAGAACTGAATAATATGGGGAGTACCAGCACCTGGTACTGAATAACAAGGGGAGTAATGGTACCTGTTTTCCCCACTTCAAGCACTGAATGTATTTGATTGCGCCAAAGGTTGTAATAACTCACAGCTACACTGCTGTGGATGTTAACCAGCCTTTAATATACAGACACAGAGCTGTGGTTTGGAGAAAAATACAGTGATTGGCTGAGAACCAGCAGAAGACCACACATGCTGTGGTGCACACAATGTAAAATATGAACCTGTACCATTACCTAATAGGTCACTGTACTGTAAAAGAATGTCCTTCCGATTAAAAATTCTTAAATGATTACAACAGGACTTTTGAATTTGCCCAACATTTTAATTACTAACTCTGCTGATCAGATCTAAATTCGAAGGATATGTTGTACTTCTGGACTGACAAATAAAAAAATAAAATAAAATCAACTAATACAGCCAACAACAGTTAACGGAACTACTATTAATTACACATTATATATAGCTATGTTGGGCAGACAATTGAATTGAGCAAATGTTATTATTTAGTAAATTAGCCGGTTCATTTTGGGTACACAATAATATGATCAGGTAAAGGTGTGTGTGTGCTTGTGTGTCTGTGTGTGTGTGTGTGGGGGGGGGGGGGGGTGACACGTCAGTTTAAGTGCTGCTTATGCTGTTCTCGCAAGTCCTATCATGTATGCTTGTCTGTCTGACAATCTGTTTGGTTGTAATGTTGTTTTTGTCTTGTCTGTGTTTCTCTTAGTATTTTGTTCTGGGTATGAGTATGATGCTAGGGTAGGGAGGTGGGCGAATGCAGAGTGGCTTCATCTAATGAATTTGCAATGGAAATAAAAAATAAAGTTTTCCTCCATAGAGGGGAGGTGCTGGCTATATTTTTTATTGTATTTTTTTAAAAAAAGATTAACATGATCAATACTCTTATTTTCCAAAAATCAAAGCATTCTGGTGAAAGACAACTATTTCACTATTGATATACTCACCGTGATCAAAGATGGCATGCCACAGATATTAGTCTCCACCACATTGCATTACTAGTTATTTTTCATGGTCATTTGGATTTTCTTAATTAATTGGTATATGCTGATTGGCTCTCATTGCTTTTAGTACCACAGTAGTACTTATAGGTAGCAGTCCTGAAGGGCTTCCTCAATGAGTGGGGTCCGTCAGGGTTAGTATGAACAGGTTTTGATGTATTACTCTTGTGGGAGGGGCTAACCTGGGCAGAGAAACAGAATATCCATTGTCAAGCAAAGCTAATAGAATCCTGTTGTTCATTCCATACCATTTATTCTATCTTCCTACAGGGAAGAAAACCCTAGTGGGGCCGCCCAGAGAGTGCCAGGAGACCCCAACACAGAAAGGCCCCCTGGGGAGAGAAAAGCCTCTGAATCAGCTACTGACATGGAGGGAAAAGTACCAATGCAGTTTGCTGTAACGGGGGTTTTATTCTCTTACCCTTTTGAACACCATTGTGGATTAAAACACACACGCACACACACACAAACACACACACTACTGTTTAGGGTCACTTAGGAATTCCCTTGTTTTTGAAAATCACATCAGATTGATCAGAAATACTGTCTAGACTTTGTTAATGTTGTAACTGAATATTATAGCTTGAAATGGCTGTTTTTAATAGATATCTACATAGGTGTACAGGGGCCCATTATCAGCAACAAGTAGTCCTGCGTTACAGTGGAATGTTGTGTTTGCCAATGCAAGTTTATCATTTTATTGTTTTAAAGGTAAATTGATCATTGGAAACCCCTTTTTGGTTCGATTACAAGCTCAAAATGGTCAGAAAAAAAGAACTTTCTTCTGAAAGCTGTCAGTCTATTCTTGTTCTGACAAATGAAGGTCTCTTTTCATGTAAGATATTGCCAGGAAACTCAAGATCTCGTACAATGCTGCGCGCTACTCCCTTCACAGAGCAGCGCAAACTGGCTCTAACCACAATAGAAAGATGAGAGGGAGGCCCTGGTGAGTGACAGGATAAATATTTTACAGTGTGTAGTTTAAGAAAAAAAACACCTCATAGATCTTCAACTGGCGGCTTCATTAAACAGTACACAAAAAACTGTTTTTTTGGCTCCATTAAATATTGCATGTTAAAAATGTATTTAATTAAATCAATTATTTTAATTTACTAAATAATACTGTAAAACTAAATAATATTGTTTTAGTTTCAAATAGTTTTCTGTGCTATTTCAATAATCTAATTCCACTTGCTTAAAATTAACTTGAAAAGTGAATAAAACTGAAAATGAACGTTTGGGTTGCACACGTGCAACTCTATTGGCGCCATTTCTGCATCCAGGACTGTTCTTGCTGATGTTTCTTGCGTATTCGGAAATCGCCACAAGCACTGATAACGTCGTTGTTTGAGTTGATGAGTACTTTTATATTTTATTAGAATATTTTACTGTTTTTAGAAAGAAAAGATTAAAATCTGTTTATAGCACTGGCTATAAACGATTTTTTTATTACGATGTGGTATGTAAAAAGAGTAAAACATAAATTTCTAATTTAAATGATTTATAAATAGTTAATGCAGTTTTACAGGTTCTACCCGCAATGATGTTATGAATTGTTCACATATAATACTTTTATATAACCGTAGAAGTGTTCTGTGTTCCTGTTTTACTTGTAATGATGTGATGAATTGCTTTTATATAACACTTTAATGTGGTTGTCCTTGTGTTCTGCGTTCCCGTTTTACTCCCAATGACCGTATGAATTGTTTACATGTAATACTTCTCTAAAATTCTCCAATTCTTTTTATTTGACAAGGTTCATCCCTTTCATAAAGTTTCATCCCCTTTGCATGCGCTGGCCCATTTTCTTCATGATTGATTAGGATTTAGGGTGTTTTTATGGGTGATGAATACAGGGCAAATTGTGTGCAAATTGTCATCGCATGCAGACGCAACACTATTCAAGTGAATAGTTTTGTATCCAAAAGGACAAATTTTTTTAGAGCATTTAAAATTGTGTGATCATCATGGTATTCCATAATACATGACCCTACCCAAAACACACTAAGTCAGAAAGTCTAAACTGAATCAGACAATTTTTGTAAAAATGCACTACGTTTCAATTCCCTGACCGGGTCATTTGGACCCATAATTGAACATAATGTTCCTTGTTTAATATCTGTGTATGTATTACTTATCTGTGCAATTACCCACACGGAATTTCTCTATATGGAGTGTAGGTTGTTCTAACACTGTGGAATATCCACTGTATATACTGTAGGTAAGCAGTAGTACTTTGTAGTGCTATGGGTAACAATTAATAACGCTATAAACAACAAATACAAGAAATCCTTCCTACATAGGATTTATTGCTGAATGTGAACACTATAAACAAAAATAATTCATTAAAAGCAAAGGAAGGGAGCTAAAAGGAACTACATAGTGGAACGAAACTTGGAAGTGAAACTTCTCCCAATCCTGAATCAACTTCAGGAGAGGGGTAGACGAGCTGTGCTAACTGTGGATAAACTTTACATTGACGGGCAACTATACCGTGACTACAACAGGACCACCTGGCTTTAGTTCTCCATGATACAGTATACAACAATCCATACACCAATATAGAAAATTATCTTTAACTGTACTTGTACACCCCACTGTCATCTCCTTAAGCAAATACTGCTGATTACAAAGTTAACTCTCAGCTTCTCTTTTTCTTTCTCCAGCTTTCTATCCCTCTTTCTCACTTTTTAATCAGATTTTCTACATAAACCCTTTTCATGTCTCACTTCTGTTTATGTCTGTGTCTTTTTGTTGAAATCGCACTGTTGAATTTTAAGAAGGGGAGTACAATTGATAACATAAGAAAATAGATGGTGAAGCCGCTCCATAGTGATGTTGATAATTATGGTCATTGCTGTCATTAGTATTACTGTTAGGGTTATCTTCTTCTAAAGATACGCTGGAAACCAATCAGTCTCTGAACACAGAATAACACAGACAGCTGTGATGACTTTTTACTTGCTGCAAGGGAAGTCTGGTCCTGACTTCGAGGTGTCAGCCTCTCAGTCGAACTCAGCCAACTTCGAAAGAGGAACTCCCCACGCAGTATCTTTTATTGAGGTACACAAACAGGATATGTAAATAACATTCAACATTCTTTATTACCATGTATGGGGTGGAAATATTCAAGCAACAGTTCTTAAGAAGTGTTATTGCTAAATTAACACCCTGCAGCAGCTTGATCTTGTTTCCAAGAATGGCATCTAGCAAAATGACAATAATAAAAGTACATATTTCTCTAACAATTACTATTGCTATTATTATTAAATTATTCTTACTACTTAATCTTGCAAATATATCCACTAAGATTTGTGACCTGGAACATTCGTGGAATTCACAGGCAAAACAAATAAAAATTATAAACCACCTGATCCAACTGCGAGCAGGCATATGCTTATACAAGAAACACATGTAACAGATTCCTAAACTCAAAATTTGAAAACCCCACAGTTTAGCCGAATGTACTTATCAACCTATAATCCATGAAACTCCTCCATGAAACTGATGATAAAGGCTATTAATTATATTCTCTCCAAAGCCCTGTGCCACCGCCAGTTTCAACAGTTTCTACTCGACATCCAGGCTGAATACGGAGATGTATCACATTGACGTAAGATGGCTCAGTCGATGGTCTGCACTGCAGCGCTTCTACTCTCTCGGAGGAAATCGGATGATTTTTGGCAAAAAGGACGACCGATGTCAGAACTATCTGATCCTGTTTAGCTGGCTGATTTTGGATTTTTAGTTCACATAACATGACACATGAACGTGCTGAGCACGAGCCTTTAGGGCCAATATGCAGTGCCAACTGTATTCACACATCAAAGCCTTTATGACCAAGCTGCAACTCTTCCAAAGGCACCTGTCACAAACACAGCCCAATACCACACATTTCCCAGCACTGCAAGAAAGGTGTTTCCACAGAACAATATCAGTGCGCCAATGAGGAGGTATGCAGCAGACATCTAATTTCTGGCTGAGTTTCAATAGCGCTTTTGGTATTTTGCAGCTATTGAAAAGGAGATCACGCTTTTTTATTCTCATTTCTCCATGGACGCTGATAACGCTCCAGACCACCTACAGCTGGAGCTTATTGAGCTGCAGTGTGACCACGAGTGTCGCAGTTGACGCCAACAGCTCCCTCTTGTAAACTTTTACTGCCAGCTGGATAAAGGCAGGTTGCAAGAGATTCGAACATTTGCTAAGAAAATGCTGAGCTTGTTTGGCTCGACATACTTGTGTGAGAAGACATTCTCAGTTATGAACTTTAACAAGAATCTCGTGAAGACAGGACTAAGTGACTCTCACCTGCATGACATCTTGCACATCAAAACCACTGTCTTTGAGCCAGACCTGGCCTATTTACTGCAGTCGAGATATCAGTATCACCCTTCACATTAGTGCAGGCAAGTTATTTGTTTAGTCATCTGAGGTGAATAAATTCTAAAATCTCAGTGAATTAGATTTTTTTTGTGATGATCAAAATTTTTTAATACTGTATCAATCTTCAATCTGTATCATCCATTCTTTCGTTTTTGGAAAGTGAAAGCCATTTGCAGTAAAAAATTTATGAAATAGTTCCTTTGCATTTAATATTAAAGGTTCAAAGAATGTCAGGCTGAATGGTCGGCGCCCTCACATTGTCACCTCACCAAATCTGGCCCTCTTTTGAACACCCCTGATGTAAAGGAAAGAATTCCTGTACAATTGCTTCCTGCTTCACCCTCAAGAACATATCCTTCCGAGTTCCTTTAGAGTTGCACACCTACAAGCATCACTATAGCATTAGTCACCATAAACCGCTTAACTCAAAAAACGTCACAGACAACAAAAGCAAACAAATGCGGTAGGTACTAATGACATACCATTCTTGTTCATGGTGGGTTTCTAGATATTACAGTAAGTCTGGGTTCCAAAAAATTAAGCCCGATAAAAATTTGGATATTAAATATACAAATTGATTTGATTTGTTGTTCTATTCCAAGTTGAGGTCTAAAAGCAATGAAGCTGCCACCTACAGTATTGTATCTTCTCTAGGGAAATGTACTTCTATAGCCACTAGGGGAGCTCTCAACTTCTCTCAGCCCCGCTAAATCATTAATTATCTTATGCAGTATAGCAAGCTTTACAATCTATGTCAGTGAGCACTGCTTACACAGACACCCCCTGCTAAGAGGCCATTTTGATTACCAGTCTTGACTTTATGGTTAATCAGCCATGACCAATTGAATACAGCTGTTAAATTTTCACTCTTTCATGATTTTCTCCAAGTCTGGAAGCATACATTTTCACTTTTATGTATCAGGGGATTGTGAGGTGGTCAAATGTACGTTACCTTAATCTTAAGGCAGCGCAGTAACAATTTCTAAGTTGGAATAACATTTTTTGTTTTGTACAATGCATAACAATTTCAATGCACTCAAAAAAAGTTAAACTCAAAATAGTACATAGAAACAACTGAAAGTCAAAATGATGTTTTACACTGTACACCTGGCTCCGATTCCGCATTCACCCCCCCTGTACAGAGCTAGCGGCTGCTGCTCCACTAAAAGCTGGCTGCTTATTCTTCTTATTTATTTAGTGATCAATGGTCATTGTTGACACACCACAAAACAATTGTTCTCTGCATTTTATCCATATGTGACATCATGACATAGCAGGGGGCTGCTAATTCAGCACCCGGTATGCAGTGCTTAGGGGTGGTACCTTGCTCAGGGCACCTCAGTAGTGCCTTGCTGGTCAGGGATTCCATCCAGCAATCTTTCAATTATAAGTACACTTCCCTAACCATTAAGCCACTACTGCCCACTTCTGCACATGCAGGTCACTGCAGGATTGTAGCCAGTTCACACTGGAATCTGATACATTTAAGAAAAGGCAAACATCTGGAATATCTGAATTGAGTAACTGGGCTTTGATATTTGTTTTTATCCCTTTTTTATACTCAAAACATCTATTTGAAACAGCTCATATTTTGAGGCAGCCAGGTGACTCATTTTTGTAAATTCAACTTGCAGAATTTTTCACAGTGTATAAGTGAAAGTTTTGAGACTTTTTGTCTGTTGTGTTAGGAAAATTCAAAACATATTATTCCAAAATTTATTTTTGAATTTTATTATAGAGGTCAGTTACTCATAAAGAAAATGAATGAATAAGATTTCATTTTATACTCTGTGCTGAGGCTGGTCAGACAGGTCCAGCATGTTCTGTAGTAACAGCAAGTATGCGTAGCACGTTCAGCATGAGGAAAACATGCACGGTGTTTATTACTATCATAACATTGGTCTATAGGAATGAAAAGTATGTGCAACGCATAAAGCGTGACGAAAATAAGTCCTGTACTTACTACTGTTATCAGATTGGTCTATTCCAGGGGTCTCCAACTCCGGTCCTGGAGAGCTACTATCCAGTAAGTTTTCTATCCTACCCGGCTTCTAATGAGCCATACCTGTTCCTGATATTTACCTAAGAACTAGTGTGGCTCATCAGAAGCTGGGTAGGATAGAAAACCTACTGGATAGTAGCTCTCCAGGACCGCAGTTGGAGACCCCCCGAGTCTATTCAGCAATATAACAAAGTACTGTGTATGTAAGAATTTCTGTGCAAAACAGCTTATGGAGGAACATGGAGACACATGCAAAGAGAGATATGGCTAATAGTATCAATGTTATGTAGCTAAGTATAGAGGTTTAAAATAATTCAGAGGAGTCTTTTAACAATATTTTTACTTTGATCTTCAGCATCTCACACAGCATGTCAAGTCCCAGAATTACAAATCATAAACTACTACAGTAGTAACTAAAATATTCTCTGTCTTACCTTTAATGAGAACCACATGGGAAGGTGGATGACATTAAGTGATACTGGTTTTGGAGAGAGAAATCACT
Source organism: Brienomyrus brachyistius (assembly GCF_023856365.1). Taxonomy (NCBI): domain Eukaryota; kingdom Metazoa; phylum Chordata; class Actinopteri; order Osteoglossiformes; family Mormyridae; genus Brienomyrus; species Brienomyrus brachyistius. Next base: position 892,486 of record NC_064536.1, on the reverse strand, counting down.
GGTTAAAAAGATGTAGCAACTTCCTTCTTTGTAATTACGGGGTGTGGCAAAGCACATCAAAATATGAAAGGAGGGTGGAACAGTGGATGGATAGATGGATAGATAGAGTTAGTCAGAAAAGAGGATACAGCCTTGGTACAGTTTTGCTCCCCAATGGTACAAAAAACAACCAATGGTACAACAGCGTTCCCCAGAGTCTATTTATATTATAAAACTATGGTTTTAGAAAAAAACAATTTGTGAAGCCAGGAAGTTCCACTTTACCTGTGTGACAGAACAGATAGGTCAGGTCAGGCTGGTGAGCGTGCGCTGATGCAGTGCACCCACCACACAGGGAAACTCCTCAGGATCCCAGCTGGTGACCCCCCAGGCAGGCACACAGTCCAGCCCAACCCTCTGGAAATGGCCATCCATCTGCCGCAGCCAGGTGTTACGTGGGTGTCCCCTCGGCCTGGTCCAGCTGCTCAAGTCCTGAGTAACAAGGTTCCTGTGAGCCGGATCACCCTCAGGGAAATGCACCACAACACCAGCTCAGCCTGATGCCCACAAAAGCTGAATTACGGTAAGCAGGGGCTCAGTGTCTGAGGCGCACACAAGCTCAGATACGCCAAATGCCGGCTGTGCCTCTGAGGAATTATATGAATCGCTGGGCCCGAATGGTTGTCTAAGCTGACATTATGTTAGTTACAGTGATGCCTCAACTTCTTAACCAAGCCCTATTTAGCAGATCCGTGATCACCCTATCGGCCGAGAGGAATCCGGTGTACTCCATTGTCCGGGATAAATGGGAGTTCAGCAGTAATGAGGAAAGCCCAGGAGTAATCTGATTAACAGAAATGTCATGACTAACACATTTGAAATAAGTTTATTTAAACTGGAGTCAGCTAAAATTAAAATGAAACTGGTTTTACCTAAAAGGGTAAGTAACTTTGCATAACTACGTGCATGAGCCTTCGGCCGTCCAATTGGATTCTGTTTTTGGGCCAGTGGGTGGCTCCCTACACTTAAGATAAGTAATACATACTTGACCACAATGGCACAAAGCAAAAACCAAAACATAGCACAAACTAGGAACAAGAAACACTCATTTTCTAATAGAAAACAAAAATCTATTAAATACAAATAAATAGAGGAGGTGTCACGATCGGGCAGGCGAGCAGACAGGAAGCAGGCAGACAGGCAAATTATGGGGTAAACTAGGGTTTTAATAAGGGAATCGGGGGAACAGAGAGTAGGAACCATCAGACGCTAACTAACATCAATGACAGACCAGGGATACAGGCAAGACCTGGACTTAAATACACAAGACGAAGCAAAATAACGAGACACAGCTGAGTATGATCAGGGAAGCACACGTGGATAATCAGGGGGGCGTGGCACACACGAGGATCGTATGAGCTGGGCGTGACAGGAGGCTGGGCTCAAATTCATGACCAAAGGGTTTATAATCGCACACTCAGCCCATAGAGCCTTGCAGCAGTCTTGGGAGCTAGAGAAACACACAAAACACTTCATTGCAGTGTTGACATAGCCGTGTTAGTCATATAAACAAAACAAATACTATATATTTTTTTTTTATGACAAAAAAAAGCTTCAACCTTGGTTTCATCAGACCGTAACACATTTTCCCACATGCTTTTGAGAAACTTGATGTATTTTTTTGCAAGATTTAGCTGGATTTGGATTTTGGTTAAAGTTTTTTGTCTCAATTCCAAATGGCATGTTTGGCATGAAAACTCTGCACATCAACAAAAGAGCACCATGCCCACCTTGAAGCAGTTGGTTTTCTTCAGCTGGAACTGGGGCTTTAGTCAAGGTGGAGGAAATCATAAACAGTCCCAGGTACCAGTCAATTTTGGCCAAAAACCTTCAGGTGCCTGCTAGAAAACTGAAGAAGAGGAATTTCACTTTTCGGGCCGACAATGACCCCAAGCATCCACGCATTCCAAGCCTTTGGCTGTCCAATTGGATTCCGCCAATGGGCAAGTGGACGCTTCCTACAACCTTGTGTTTCGCAACTGTGTATTTGGGTTCGGTGCTCGTTGGGTGCCTGCTGTGGTCCTTCCATTTACAATTGCATGCCGGGCATGCTGGGATATGCTGGGGCATGTGCCCCGCCCGTGCTACACTAGTATAAAAAAAAATCTAGTCAAGGAATCTATTCATCAACTACATTTTTTTCCACAAAATTTTTGGTCGCGAACTAAATTGTTCATAGGCCACAGCATTCATGAACTGCAGGCACCATTGTATTCGAACAGAGGAGTATATACTTTTTATAGGCACTGCATGTTTTCAGTCTGAGGAAATAAAAAGCAGCCCTACTCATTAAAGGAAGTTGTAATAGTTTGAGTTAAGTTTGTTGAAGTACAGCTCTGTTTTTGACAATGTGATTAAAAACCTGTTATTTTTATGCTGTCAAAAGTCTTGTATTTTGTTTGGTTACTTAAGCGTAACGTTAGGGCTGAGTTCAGGTTGTCATTGTTGGAATTAGAGTTTTTTTACCCTAGAAATGAACAGACTGCCCCCTGAAAGGTAAGAATACAAACGTGTGTGTCCTCTAACTGGCTGCTGTATGTCTGTCTGTCTCTGCTCTAATCGCGTGTGTGTGCTCTACCCAGGGGCTATGTGTGTATTTAAAGACATCTCTTTAACCTGTAAACAAAAATTTTTGATTAATTCCCTAAAACAATTACCCAAGAACACAACACTCAACCCCACCCTACCTCTTTTCAATTAGCTCAGTCTTAGTTTATGCAAACAGATACATTGAACAGGAAAATAAATGTAGACTAAGTACACAAATACAAAACTAAATAGAAAATGACAGAATAGTAATAGGTAAAAGCTAATTATAATAATAATAACATACATATTGATCTTCGTGGGGAAATTGTCTTTACACCTCCCCCTATTTGCTCTTTGTAGAGTAAGCTGGCCACGAAGGGCAGCCACCCGTAGCAGCACCCAGGGAGCTGGGGGTTAAGGGCCTTGCTCAAGGACCCGCAGACGTGCCGAGGCTGCCTCACACACAATACTGTGAGATAATTTAATGTTGAATGTCAAGTATGTTATAAATGGTCGCCATACTCTGTCAAATTTATTTTTGAAAATCATCCTCCTCAGAGATCACGAAGAGAAGGACCAAAGGGTCGGCGTTAATCACACAGCCCAGGATTTGAGAGAGTGTTTGAAATACTTCCCTCCATGCTGGGACAAAACCAGTACATATGAATCAGTGAGGTGGTATTCCCCTGGGCTAAATAAGCTCTGACGTTATTGGCGCTGCTTTCGGTACTGGAGAGATTAATAAAATAGATTTATTATTCCACCATTAAAGTTATACTTAACAGTTGGTCTGACAGCTCTGATTAAGACATTAATCTGTGACGCATTTCGCTAACTTTTGAAGCTTCCGGACTGACTGGTACAAATCTCATCCATAGCTGGAGTACTTGCAGTGCCAAGATGCAGTTTGTTGTTTTACCTGTAGATATTTTTCCCTACCTGATACCCCCAAGACTTTTTTTTACCTCACCTGAGTTAAAAAGTTACTGAGTTAAATTTTCTTAATCTGGGGGCTTTCCAGGTGAATATTGATTGATAGTACTGTGATTATATCAACAAGTATACTTTTGCTGTAAGGGGCCACTCCTCAAAATCTCCTGCCCACCTCTTACCACCCCATGAATATTTTTCTTATCCGCCTCCGACGCCAGTGTGTTCTAAATGGAGAAAGGCGCAAAAGAGCAGGTTTAAAAACCAGTGGCGCGTTGACAGATATAATTATGCTTCGATATGCACAAGAATGCACCAAAGAGAGTAGTTTGTTATAAATGAGTTATTAAGGAGAAGTCTATTCTGGAGTATGTATGCCGGACATGTGGAAAAAAATTCGCATTTGGATTTCACATTTGGATGTAAAAACTGCCACATGTCTGAGATGCCATGTGTGACCCTCCAGCACAGAACCATATGGAAGTCACATGGCCGTATTTTTAGATATTTTATGAGGATTTTTTTGTGCTCTTTCATTTGACACCATAATCCTAATTTTTAACTTTTGACCCAAGTGTACAGTTTTGTGCTGGAGGGTCACAATTATGACGGAAGGTAACCCCCAAGTTCAGCGACACGTGCTGTCTAACACAGCCGGGGGGGGGGACGCACCGCCCGTACTGTGCAGAGGGTGGGTGGGGGCACACGTCAGGAAAGCGCTCTGGGCGCAGGCCGCACATTCCCCATCCGCTGATTATCGACGGTCGTCGCGTGAGGAACCGTAGATCTCGGAGCGCGAGGCAGCTTCTAGCGCTTTAACGTCATCGTTACCCGCGTGCTCTGCTCAAGAGCAAAAGGAACAAAGCTCTTTGTAATACTGTGACCCTCCAGCACAAAACTGTACACTTGGGTCAAAAATTAGAAATTAGGATTATGGTATCAAATGAAAGAGCACAAAAAAATCCTCATAAAATATCTCAAAATACAGCCATGCGACTTCCGTACAGTTTTGTGCTGGAGGGTCACATATTCTGAGGGTACGGACCGTATGTATGCTGCAGATTCACTCACTACGCCAGGGTTAGATCCATCAGTGGGTCTAGGAAGCAGTTTCAATTGCCCCAAGCAGGAGATGGTGTGAGCTCAGGTCAGGAAGGAATGAAAAGGTCCAGCAGATAGCTACATCATCACCTTTTGGAGTATATACTGTATACTATCCAGACCTATCCTTCATTTTGAGTAGTCTACACAATACATAGATATATCGTTTATTTTTATCAGTGACCACCTAGATAGGAACAAAATTAATATATTTATGGATTAAAATGCACTGGGAGGAGGAGGACCCAGGACACGCTGGAAGGACTATGTCACTCGGCAGGCCTGGGAACGCCTCGGGATTCCCCCGGAGGAGCTGGATGAAGTGGCCGGGGAGAGAAAAGTCTAGGTTTCCCTGCTGAGACTGCTGCCCCCGCGCCCCGACCTAGGATAAGCGGAGGATACTGGATGGATGGATTAAAACGCACTGGGAGGAGGCCCTGGGGAAGACCCAGAACACGCTGGAGAGACTATGTCTCTCGGCTGGCCTGGGAATGCCTCGGGATTCCCCCGGAGGAGCTGGATGAAGTGGTCGGGAAGAGAGAAGTCTAAGTTTCCCTGCTGAGACTGCTGCCCCTGCGACCCGACCTAGGGTAAGCAGAGGATGATGGATGGATGGATGGATGGATGGATGGATGGATCAAAACGCCACCCCGTGCTCTAGCTTGGAAGGATGAATGAAAAAGATGTCCCACCCAGCCTGTCTGGAGATGTTGGCAATCTATGCCGCGTAGGTGTTTCCAGCAGAAAAATGATTCCAGAATTAAGTTGTAGAAGTACCCCTTTTCCTCTTAACTGGGTGATTTACAGTAAACCCAAGACAATCCAACTTGGAAGATTTATGTCACTGCCCATAACTTGCTGAGCAGCGGTGGTCAAAGTAAAAGTGCATTTGCATATTTCTAGGCATCTGTTATGATTATGAGGCAATTAGGAGCATAAAATAATAAAGAATTAAAGTAAAAAAAGAAAAGGAAAAACCAAACTGCAGCGACTTCTTGAATGCTGGCTGAAAGAGACCCTCCCTCTCTCATTGCCCTGAACCCGGGCCGCTGCTGAAGAACATACAGTAGCAACAAGTTCTTCAGAACATTTAACCTTATTCTTACTCTTCTAGTTTTCTAATTTCGAGCTCCAGTACGATGAAGATTATTAACCCCATATGAAACGGTAGCTTTTGTACAAAGTAGAATTGATACGTAATTTAGGCAAATGAGTAATACTCATAATAATACAGAAAATAATGATAAAAAATAAATACATAAAAAGGCCAACTTGAGAGTAGAGAGGGAGCTGATGGCCAGGGCATAAGGACAACTGAATGCAAAGTCTAGCAAATGTAATGGTTAGTCTAGCCTTGTAGCATCAGGTACCAGGATGAGGCGTATGCGTTTGGGTGATTAAGTAGTTTACTATAATAAAATGCAGAGTGCAGTCACTGTATAAGGTACTATGCTCTGGTGTGAGTGTTTCTATATGTTTACTCTAACCAGGTGCTGTTTGTATGTGCTCTAACTGAGTGCTCTGTGTGTGTGTATGTGTTTAACTTGTTACTGTGTGTATATGCTGTGACTGGGTACTGTACAGTACAGTATGTGTGCGTGTGTGTATGTGTGTTCTCTAACTGTGTGTGTGAGTGTGTGCACACTTTAATTGGGCACCCTCAGTCACCTCTGTGCTGCTGTGGGGCTCAGACAGCAAGTTCTGCTCTCTGAATTAAAATTCTATTTTTTGTTGTAAGCGTAGTGAGGTGGAGTTGGAGGGTGCGATCTTTTTGGGTATCGTAATTTTGTCAAATTGATTAATTGTTGTGGCCAGCGTGCGTATATAAGATCCGGTTGTAGTTGTGTGTGGGGCCGTCCTGTAACCGGTGACGTCACCGTCCGTGCGCCAGTATCTCCTTTTTCAAAGTTGTGGGCATTTCCAACGCTGCAGGGAGGGTACCAGTGGACGGTGTCGTTCGTTGGTTGTATGGGTGGTTGTAATGTGCTTTTCGGTATCTTTTTACAGTTCGCGAGGGCTTGGTATATCTAGCCGCTTGCTGTTGCTCCCGTTTTAAGGTTCCGTTTTAATACCGCTTGTAATCAGTCAGGTATAGCGCTGCGTGGTCGCTTTGCCTTTTTTAGCCCACCCCGCTGGTGTGTGTACCTACGCCATGTGATGTGGTGACCCCTTGGAGTACCTTCCGATAGTTCACCCCCATTTCCCCCTCAAGGTACTAGCTGCCGGGTTTCTTTTTCGTGTGATTGGAGTGTTTTAACATGATTTGATTTGTACCATTTGTGGTTGATTTTTAAAGTAATTTATTTACTGTTTGGGTTTTCTTTTGGAGTGTGTTAACTGAAAGCAGAGTAATAAAGGGAGTGTTCCTGGTCTTCACGTCTTCTGGGCGGTGATTACGAATCTGTGTTCTTTTATATCGGAGTGTGTTGCAAACTTCTGTACTTAATTCTCTGGGTGAATTTCCCAGGGTGGCGTAGTCGGGTTGTCCATTTCTGTATCCCTCGCTGCTTCCTCCCTAAATGTCACATAAGTAAAAAGTGCGACTTCAAGTTACACAGTAAGGAGCTAATTATCCATCCATTTTCCAAACCACTTATCCTCTTTTTTTGGGGTCGCAGGGGTTCTGGAATCTGTCCCGGAAGCTAGTGGCACCAGGTGGGAAACAACCCAGGACAGGGGGGCAGCCCATCACAGAGCACACTCACATGCCAATCACTTACACATTGACAATGTAGTAACCCCAATTAGCCTCAGCATTGCTTTGGACTGTAGGGGGAAACCCCACAACAATATGGGGTGAACTCCACACACGTAACCCAGGCAGAGACTCAAACCGGGGTCCCAGAGGTGTGAGGCAACACTGCTAACCACTGCACCACCAAGCTACTTGCGTTACTCAGTTATGCTTTGGGTAACACTAAACTAGGACATTAATAGGACAGAACAGAAGGGTCAGTCCGTGCCAAATCAACCAATATCCAGAAAAGTTCAGAAAAGAATACTTAAAAACCTGAGCAGGGCTTGCCAAAAGCAAAGCATAAGTTTCATTCATAGCATGTTTAGAAAAAAAGAGTAAAGCTTGAAAAAAAAACTTACTTGTGATATGTTTCTTGTGAACTGTAAAAGGGTCAGCACAGTACTTCTGCGGGCTCTTGTAACGTGACAGGTACATTCTCTCATCCATCCATCCATCCATTATCCTCCGCTTATCCGGGGTCGGGTCGCGGGGGCAGCAGTCTCAGCAGGGAAGGCCAAACTTCCCTCTCCCCGGCCACTTCTTCTAGCTCCTCTGGGGGGACCCCGAGGCGTTCCCAGGCCAGTCGGGAGACATAGTCTCTCCAGCGTGTCCTGGGTCTTCCCCAGGGCCTCCTCCCAGTGGGACATGCCCGGAACACCTCCCCAGGGAGGCGTCCCGGAGGCATCCGGATCAGATGCCCGAGCCACCTCATCTGGCTCCTCTCGATGCGGAGGAGCAGCGGCTCTACTCTGAGTCCCTCCCGAATGACTGAACTCCTCACCCTATCTCTAAAGGAGAGTCCAGCCACCCTGTGGAGGAAACTCATTTCGGCCGCTTGCACCGCGATCTCGTTCTTTCGGTCACTACCCATAGCTCATGACCATAGGTGAGGGTAGGAATGTAAATCGACTGGTAAATTGAGAGCTTCGCCTTTTGGCTCAGCTCTCTCTTCACCATGACAGACCGACGCAGCGCCCGCATGACTGCTGACGCCGCACCGATCCGCCTGTCGACCTCCCGCTCCATCGTTCCCCCACTTGTGAACAAGATCCCGAGATACTTAAACTCCTCCACTTGGGGGAGGACCCCATCTCCAATCCGGAGAGAGCATTCTACCCTTTTCCGACTGAGAACCATGGTCTCGGATTTAGAGGTGCTGATTCTCATCCCAACCGCTTCACACTCGGCTGCGAACTGCCCCAGTGAGAGCTGAAGGTCATGGTCCGATGAGGCCAACAGAACCACATCATCCGCAAAAAGCAGAGACCTAATCCTGAGGTCACCGAACCGGACACCCTCAACGCCCTGGCTGCGCCTAGAAATTCTGTCTATTAAAGCTATGAACAGAATCGGTGACAAAGGGCAGCCCTGACGGAGTCCAACCCTCACCGGAAACAAGTCCGACTTATTGCCGCCCATGCGGACCAGGCTCTGGCACCCTTAAAAGGCCTTAAAAGGGGGCCCGGAACCCCATACTCCCGGAGCACTCCCCACAGGACTCCCCGAGGGACACGGTCGAATGCCCTCTCCAAGTCCACAAAACACATGTAGACTGGTTGGGCAAACTCCCATGAACCCTCCAAAACCCTGCTGAGAGTATAGAGCTGGTCCACTGTTCCACGGCCAGGGCGAAAACCACACTGCTCCTCCTGAATCCAAGGCTCGACAATCCGGCGGACCCTCCTCTCCAGGACCCCCGAATAGACCTTACCAGGGAGGCTGAGGAGTGTGATCCCCCTATAGTTGGAGCACACCCTCAGGTCCCCCTTCTTAAAGAGGGGGACCACCACCCCGGTCTGCCAGTCCTGAGGCACTGCCCCCGATGTCCACGCGATGCCGCAGATGCGTGTCAGCCAGGACAGCCCCACAGCATCCAGAGCCTTAAGGAACTCCGGGCGAATCTCATCCATCCCCGGGGCCCGGCCACCGAGGAGCTGTTTGACCACCTCAGTGACCTCCGCCCCAGAAATAGGCGAGTCCACCCCCAAGTCCCCACACTCTGCTTCCATATCGGAAGGCGTGTCGGTGGGATTGAGGAGGTCTTCGAAGTATTCCTTCCACCGACCCAAGACGTCCCGAGTTGAGGTCAGCAGCGCATCATCCCCACCATAAATAGTGTTGATGCTGCACCGCTTTCCCGCCCGGAGCCGCCGGATGGTGGACCACAATCTCCTCGAAGCCGTCCGGAAGTCGTTCTCCATGGCCTCGCCAAACTCCTCCCACGCCCGAGATTTTGCCTCAGCAACCGCCAAAGCCGCATCCTGCTTGGCCTGCCGGTAGCTGTCAGCTGCTTCTGGACTCCCACAGGCCAAAAAGGCCCGATAGGACTCCTTCTTCAGCTTGACGGCATCCCTTACCTCCGCTGTCCACCAGCGGGTTCGGGGATTGCCGCCGCGACAGGCACCGACCACCTTACGGCCGCAGCTCAGGTCAGCTGCCTCCACAATGGAGGCACGGAACATGGCCCATTCGGACTCAATGTCCCCTGCCTCCCCCGGGATATGGGAGAAGTTCTGCCGGAGGTAGGAATTGAAACTCTCTCTGACAGGGGGTTCTGCCAGACGTTCCCAGCAAACCCTCACTATACGCTTGGGCCTGCCAGGCCTGGCCGGCTTCCTCCCCCACCAGCGGAGGCAACCCACCACCAGGTAGTGATCAGTTGACAGCTCCGCCCCTCTCTTCACCCAAGTGTCCAAGACATGCGGCCGCAAATCCGATGACACGACTACAAAGTCGATCATCGAACTGCGGCCTAGGGTGTCCTGGTGCCAAGTGCACATATGGACACCCTTATGCCTGAACATGGTGTTCATTATGGACAATCCGTGACGAGCACACAAGTCCAATAACACAACACCGCTCGGGTTCAGATCGGGGGGGCCGTTCCTCCCAATCACGCCCCTCCAGGTCTCGCTGTCGTTGCCCACGTGAGCATTGAAGTCCCCCAGCAGAATAAGAGAGTCCCCAGGAGGAGCGCTCTCCAACACCCCTTCCAAGGACTCCAAAAAGGGTGGGTATTCTGAACTGCCGTTTGGCGCATAAGCGCAAACAACAGTCAGAACCCGTCCCCCCACCCGAAGGCGAAGGGAGGCTACCCTCTCGTCTACTGCGGTAAACCCCAATGTACAGGCACCCAGCCTGGGGGCAATAAGTATGCCCACGCCCGCTCGGCACTTCTCCCCGCGGGCAACTCCAGATTGGAAAAGGGTCCAACCCCCCTCGAGGAGACTGGTTCCAGAGCCCAAGCCGTGCGTCGAGGTGAGCCCGACTATATCTAGTCGGAATTTCACAACCTCACGCACCAGCTCAGGCTCCTTCCCCATCAGAGAGGTGATATTCCATGTCCCTAGAGCTAGCTTCTGTAGCCGAGGATCGGACCGCCAAGGTCCCCGCCTTTGGCTGCCGCCCAGATCCCATTGCACCCAACCCCTATGTCCCCTCCCATGGGTGGTGAGCCCATTGGAAGGGGGACCCACTTGCCTTGTTCGGGCTGTGCCCGACCAGGCCCCATGGGTGTGGGCCTGGCCACCAGGCACTCGCCATCGAGCCCCACCCCCAGGCCTGGCTCCAGGGGGGGGCCCCGGTGACCCGCGTCCGGGCAAGGGAAATCGTGTGTCCATGCTTTGCTTCTTCATAGGGGTTATTTTCTCATGATGAAAACAAACGTTGTTACCATCTTGAAACTGATAGTCACATCTCCACTGCATCAACTTTCTATCATTTTCACTAAAATCAGTAACATTCAATAGTCCTGACTTTCGACAGTAATGAAATTTGTGGCATTCTTGTTTCAAGAAGTTTCCAATGGAGCAGGTATCCAGGGAGGAATTACCAGCCATGGCAACTGAATCCATGTTGGTTATTGGGAAGTCAACTCACTAATGAAATGACTGCCTTGTGTCTTGTGTTTGAGTGTTTGTTCTGGGATTGACTCCCCAACGAGCCACACCTGTGAACACCATGGTAGGCAGTCGTAATGAAAACCATGTCTAAGCCCCATGTTTGGCACCTAACTCAGTTGTAGTTGCCTACCTAATACCTTGATTTAGTGTAAAAATGATTTTGACAGGATCAGCCAGCATTAGTTCATAGATGTATGGAATGTAAAGGGCCATATTGCTTGGAAGTTATTTGCAGGTGGTGGGGCTGATGCATGCCAAATGCTCATTTATTAACTGGAATACTATATGCTGAAGGACTTGACTTGAGATAGTTAGTTATATTTTCAGCATTTATAGTTCAGATATGCTTCTTTCAACTGTACTGTGCACTGACCTGTCACAGGACCTGTGTTAGTCCGGATGGATTGACCAAAGAATATCTAAGAACTGTGAACATGGCTTCTCATTAATTCGATGATGCTACTAGTAGGTTTTCTAATTTAAGATCTGATTGAAGTATCTCTGTCAGACAGTGCTTCTTCTCATTAGATCCACATTTCAAGAGGTGTATTCTCAAAAATGACCTCTTGGCAGCTGAACGTACGACTTGAAAATGTCATATTTGACCCTGGGAGTTTATATTGAAGGAGTTGAGTTGAGATAGTTATATTTTCAGCATTTATATTTCAGTTATGCTTCTTTCAACTGTATGAGTTTCATTCCCATCACTAACTATCTACACAGTCAACCACGCCCCCGAAGTAGGGGGTCCTGTGGGGGATTTCTCACCTGTGACCATTTTCAGATGGCAATATATCAAAGGATAAATGGTTATTTAGAATGAATTTGCATCTGCTTACAGTGTCTTCCTCAAAAAACAAAAATATAGAAGAATATTGGATGTAGGTGTGGTGGTGACCCTTAAGCAGCTTAATTTTAATACCAGATTCTAAAAGAGCAGGGAACAGTAGGCCAGGAGAAAAATTCTCAGCTTTTTAGCATGCTTAGAAACGAAGATATGGTCTCCTGAAAACCCTTACAAATGACATGCGCGATTCGCGAGTGCAAAAAAGGGGGCGTGGCACCCAAATTTGAAAGGGCCATAACTTTGGACTGCTTGAGGATTTTTCAATGAAACTTGGGGAATTTTCAGTGTTCTCTATAAGGATCAAAATATTAAGTTTTCATCAAAATCAGGAATGATGCCCATGGAGCCCCCGGTTGATTTGGCATGGACTGACCCAGAAAGCCTTTATTGTCAATTGCACAGGGAGGAAATACAGTAAATAGGCATAAATATATAAAATGTACATATATAGGGGAGGGGGAAAGGCCCCCCCCCCCCCACTCATCAGTATTACATTTAGTTACATTTCATTCATGATTATTCAGTTTGTCAAATTTTTGTCAAACATCACATTTCAGATTTAAAAAGGGGTTAAAAAAAAGCAGAGATATTAAGTTTTTGGCAGGAGAACCAGCAACACGTCACACTGTGATTCAGTAAAAATGATTCCTCCAGCACACAGTGACCTATTCCAGCATGCACAGTGTCAGTGAGGAAAGAACCTGAAAACCTGGATAGAGGGGCTCAGTGAATACGGCAGTGACCCTGCACAGGAGGGTCAGTCCATCAGAGGAGACTCTGTAGAAGGACAGAGCACCAGCCCCCCAGTCCAGATACACTCCTACTCTGCGGGGACCTGGGAGGTCTATAGTTATGCGAGTATCACTGTGAAAGACAGTGTAATGGTGAGGATAGCAGCCCAGCATCCATGACATGTCATTGCCTCCAAGAAGACTGTCAGCATACCCTCCTTTCCTCCTGATCCCTTTATAAGTGACTCCTATCCAGGCATCAGGTCCATCCCACTCAACCTCCCAGTAACAGCGGCCAGTCAGACTCTCTCTGCACAGAATTTGGGGCCGTTGGGTAAATCTCTCTGGATGATCAAGATATGGCTGCTCTGCCCCCCGTGTCGCCTTCCTGTTTCCCTCTGACAGAGACAGGTCTCTGAATGCTGTGTTGGGGTCCAGTGTCAGCTGGCAGGAGTCTGTAGGCAGGAGGAAGAATTATTAATACCATCAGGCAGACCAGCATCTCCGCCATTTTATCACTTACATTTAGCCTGTACTGTATTTATCTGTACAATATAAAAACAGCGCAGCTTCCCCGAACGAAGCGGGAACTGAAGTATATGAAATAGCTCAGGAAATGTCGGAGGCGCGCGACGCCGGCGGGAAGAGCCGCCAAAATGCGGCGCGAGCTAAACTAACAGTGTAATTACGGTAAATAAAATTACAAAGCAGCGACATTCATCAGACATATTCACCACAAGCATATTTACCACAAAAACTCAACACCAACGCTACGAACTTAAAATATGAACTTCCTTCTAACCGTGTTAGACACAAACCTCCTCACAGCAGCATTAACCGCAGATGGAGGGTGAATCTCGATATGCACACTTGACCGTACTTGTGTTCTCGCATACCCGTTTTACATCATCTTCCATTGCCGAAGACCAGTTCCAATAATAAGAACACAAGTACATAAGGACAGTAAAAATTTGCAGATGTTGGTCTTCCTCTGCCTCACATATCAAAAATACATCAGTTGCATCCTCGCTGAATGAGATCAATCCCATGATTCATTGTGCCCCAAGTTTGTTCTTGGAAGGCAAGTTAGCAAGACCTGTCCTGCCAGGACCACTAGTACAATCTTTGCACTCTTGGTTTGGAGATTCAGCCTGAGGGGAGGGTCCAGTGTCACCGCTGGTTTAGGGAAGACTACGGGTGCCATCTTAGGACAATAATAACAAAATAAAACTAGTACAGCACATGCACAAAAAGAACAAATATGAAGGATTTTTCTTTTGTGAAATTAAAGATATTGTAGCACAGTAGCATACATGTCCCAGCATGCCCCGCATGCAGCTGTAAATACCCCTTGTTGTATTGTTGTTAATGTTAATGGTTGCATTTCCCTATTGTTGCGCGTGTGTTCTTACATAAATCTCTCACCATGTGTGCATCTTTCAGTTCGGCATTTGACAACCTTGTGTTTCCTGTGTGTTACACTCCCACACAAAGACAAAATAAGCAGCTAAAAAGTATAAAAAACTGATAAATGTTTTTGTTGTCGGCTGTTTTGTCTGTTTTGTCAGTTTTGTCTTTTCCCTTTGGATTCTGTCTAAACTGTCACAGAGAAACTCATCTAAACACAAACATGGAAATCCATCTATACACAGTGCAAAAAGCCACACGATCACAACAACTGCAGGAATACAATTATAAAATGGTATTAGAATAGAATAGAATAAACCTTTATTATCCCACGAATGAGAAATTTAGGTGTTACAGAGCTCTTGCACAAAAACGTAATATAGAACAATAGGAGCAGGTAGATACACAAAGATATAAATACAAATGTACAAAAGTTTTGGAAATAAATAAAGATGTACAGAGATATGTACAAAATGTACAGAGATATGTACACAAGTGCGGGGGTGGGGTGGGGTGTGAATGATCCTGATATATTAATGTAATATATTAATGATCCTGCCTATTAATGGCATTATTAATTAAACATGCAAACACTTACATTTCTGTAAGCCTGGTCTGGTCCTGCACTCTTCACCGTGATCCACACTATAGGAGAAGCAGAATGACATAGTACTGCTGTATCCATTTATTTATTGGTGCCTCTTCTTCACATACATGCATAAGTATCTGTTGTGTGTCAGACACACACTCTGTACTCACTTCAGCTTCTCCAGTTTACAGCTGGGATCCTCCAGTACAGCAGAGAGCAGCTTCACTCCTGAGTCTCCTGGGTGATTGTAGCTCAGGTCCAGCTCTCTCAGGTGGGAGGGGTTTGACCTCAGAGCTGAAGCCAGGGAAGAACAGCCTTCTTCTGTGACTCTACAGCCTGACAGCCTGCAGAAAGGCAGATAAAAACTCCCCAATAAATAAGATCACCTCAGTATTACAGGGATCACAGCAACTAGCAATCAGTCTAAACACAGCATCCACCAGACTTCTTCTCTTAGCTCTAGCAGTCGGTAAGAAAACCATTTTCCTGTATTGGAAAACAAGAGAAAAGTGAACCTACTGCATCGAAAAAACCTGATAAGCAGCTTGGAAAGTTTTCCCACCTCCACACACACACACACACAGGTTTGTAAGAATATATTGTGGGGACTCTCCCTTCATTTCTATGAGGAAAACTCTCATCCCAACATGACGAACTTAAGTAAGCAAATAAAATGAGGCTTTTGGCAGTTTTAATTTTTTTGCTGTGTTCAGAGATTTTTATAGAATTGAGATTATCCTTGTGGGGACTGAAAAAACGCAACCTTTAATAATTACAAATTCACATTCACACACACACAAGCATACAAGCTCATAACCAACATACAGATTTACTTCCTTCAGTCTCTATCCATCTCTATAATAAATTAATACTGTGGATAAAGGAAGAAAAAAAGAAAATGAAGGGATAAAGGAAAGAAGGAAGGTAGGAGGGAAGAAAGGAAGAGGAAAAACTGCCCCCCACCCCCCACCCCTTTTTTATTCTCCCGTTCTGGCATGTCAGTCTCCTTAATATTAATTGTGTTTTTTTCATGTCCGTCTCTGTGTATTTTGTTCTGGGTATTAGTATGAAGATAGAGTAGTGGGCTGGGTGTGAAGGGGCGTTGCCTAATGCATTGAATTTGCAATGGAAATTAAACAAAGCTGTCCTCCAATGGGGGGGGGGTGTATTAAATAAAAACAAGTATTACTTTTAATGTGATTGCTTTCAATAATTACAACAAACAATGTGGAATACTCATTAACACTGTTCTCAGTATCTCCCCTTTACAGTGTGGAATTCCCAGTAATACTGACCTCAGTATGCCCAGTTTACAGTGTGAATCCCCCAGTCCAACAGAGAGCAGCTTCACTCCTGAATCCTGCAGGTCATTGTCACTCAGGTCCAGCTCTCTCAGGGGTGAGGAGTTTGATCTGAGAGCTGAAGCCAGCACCTCACAGCATTTCTCTGTGAGTCCACACCGGTCCATCCTTAGGAAAATGAAACACTTATAAAAACCACTTTTTGCATTGGTGTACTGTATTTTACATTTAGGTTTACACAGTCATCACAGAAGAGATTTTTTTTAAAACAATAAATTTATTGTGCTCTGTGCTGTTGGGGGAAACTGCTCCCATTAGGGTCTCCCAAGGCAAATTGGTTCTAGGTGAGCAGCCAGGGAGAATCAGAATAACCCTAACCCTTTCTGGTGGGAAAGGAGCCTGAGCTGGTAAGGGAGGTAGGGAGATATTGACTAGATAGTCAGGCTCACCTCAACGTACTGTATGACCCAGGCTCTGGAACCAAACTCCTGGGGAGGGACTGGGCTCTATTCCACTCTGGAGCTGCCCATGGTGAGAGGCAGAGGGCAGGGGTCTGTCTACTTATAGCCCCCCGGTTCGGTGCCAGTATGTTGGAGTTCACCCCAATGAATGAGAAGGTCGCCTCCCTTCGACTTCAATTCGGGGGACGGGCTCTGACTGTTGTCTGTGTTTATGCACTGAACACCAGCTCAGAGTATGCGGCGTTCTTGGAGACCTTGGGTGGGACGTTGGAAGGCGCCCCCCCCCATGGGGACTCCACTGTTCTGTTGGGGGGACTTTAACGCTCACATTGGTAACGACAGTGACACCTGGAGGGCTGTGATTGGACGGAACGGCCTGGCCGATCTGAACCCGAGCTGCTCTCTGATTGGACTCCTGTGCCAACCACAGTCTGTCCATAACGAACACCGTGTTCCAGCATAAGGGTGTTTATAAGGACACCTGGCACCAGAGCACCCAGGCCGCAGCTCCATGAGGTAGGTGGCAGCTCTATGTAATCGTGACTGATGCCAATGGCACTTTGTCGCTTTTAATATCTTTAAGATATTAATTCTTTAAGGTTTCATGTCCTTTCATTTTTATTTTCATATTTATTCCTACGCTTTTACTCTGTCTGCTTTTACTTTATGCATTTAATTTATTATCTTTTCTGTAAAGCATTTTGAATGACCTTGGTGTATGACAGTGGTCCTCAAACTCGGTCCTCAGGCCCCACTGCCCTGCTGGTTTTCCAGCTATCCCTGCCCTACACACCACTGATTACCTGGATCAGGTATGTTCAGTCAATCAGAAGCTGAAAGACAGCTGGGACTTGTGTGTAGAGCAAGGATAGCAGGAAAGCAAGCAGGGCAGTGGGGCCCGAGGATCGACTTTGAGAACCACTGGTGTATGAACATGTGCTATACAAATAAACTTGACTTGAACTGACATAAAATGTTCATTCTGTACTCACTTCAGCTTCTCCAGTTTACAGCTGGGGTCCTTGAGTACAGCAAAGAGCAGCTTCACTCCTGAGTCTCCTGGGTGATTGTAGCTCAGATCCAGCTCTCTCAGGTGTGAGGGGTTTGACCTCAGAGCTGAAGCCAGGGAAGAACAGCCTCCTTCTGTGACTCTACAGCCTGCCAGCCTGCAGAAAGGAAATCACAAAATTTCAGACAAAATACAGGTGGCAGTAAGCTGTCAAAATACCAGTGCTGATGTGCCCAAAGCTATAGCCTGACTGGGACCAACGACTGGCCCCCAGACCATTCAGCACCTCCCCCTTTTCCTCCCTCTCTGCTCTCCCTGTTTCTGATAAAAAGCTGACATTTGGGGGCATTATTCTGCACCAGGTTTGCCTGTGTACCTCTGTTCCTGCGGCCCCCACACACTGTTCACTGAAGCTCACCTTTTAGCCTCACTGACTGTGTAGAAACAGACATGAATAATCAGCCCAGTTCAGCATTAAACCATCCAGTGACAGCGACCCACTGCATGAAACTTAGACCTGGACTCCCTCATCCACAGTCCTGCCACAAGAAGAGCTCTGATGGCAGAGAGGATCGAGCAAACGGTGTGACACCACAGGGGCAGGAAAATCGGCTAAATCCCAAAATGGACGATCAGCAGCACAGTGCCAGACAGAAACAGTAACTGTGAACCAACAGTGAACCAACTGTGAGGAAGTGAGAAATGTCAATAGGAGGCAGCCAGCAACTGATAATAGCCCCAGAGGAGGGGGTGGGATCGCCTCCCCCAGCACGGCTCAGAGCTGCATCGCAGGCAGGGGGGGGACAGGGTGACTGTTGAACAGCCTGCTTGCTGTCTCTCTCTCTCCAGCCCTCAACCCAGCTCCCCATCCACCATCAGCCCTGAGCCCTATTTTCCCCTGCAGGCTCTTCTGCACTGGTTCAGCTCCCATCCCAGGGCATAAGGACTGTTTTCCTCCCTAGTGTGACACGCCTGTTCTGTATCAGTCTTACCTCTTGTTCATGCCGCACTGCAAGTTTCAAATGCTTGTAGGCTGGGCACTATGAGGGATTTCCCTAGTTAATTTGTAGTTATTTAATTATGTTCATTTAGTTCATTCATTTATAGCTTTCATATTTCTCATTTTTATATTTCTGTCCTCATTTTTATATTTTCTGTTCTGGCACTTCAGACATGAGAGGCTCTTATAATATTAGTCCTTCTGCTGCATCTAGAGGCTTAAACAGGAGCTTAAGTTAGAGTAAATGAAGTGGCCATGTGACTGATCCCTCAGCCCTTCCTAGGACACTCCTTTCTGTGTCTGCAGGGTGGAGGGTGTCTCAATTGTGCTGTAAAATACTCATGGCCTGTGGTTTAATCTGTGTCCCAGTTGTAGTGTCATGATGAAATACCAGTTTGCTGGACAAATATGACTGACCTCAGTATCCTCAGTTTACACTGTGGAATACCCAGTAATACTGACCTCAGTATCCCCAGTTTACAGTGTTGGATACCCAGTAATACTGACCTCAGTATCCCCAGTTTACAGTGTGGAATACCCAGTAATACTGACCTCAGTATCCCCAGTTTACACTGTGGAATACCCAGTAATACTGACCTCAGTATCCCCAGTTTACACTGTGGAATACCCAGTAATACTGACCTCAGTATCCCCAGTTTACACTGTGGAATACCCAGTAATACTGACCTCAGTATCCCCAGTTTACACTGTGGAATACCCAGTAATACTGACCTCAGTATCCCCAGTTTACTGTGTGAATCCCCTAGTTCAACAGAGAGCAGCTTCACTCCTGAATCCTGCAGGTCATTGTCATTCAGGTCCAGCTCTCTCAGGGGTGAGGAGTTTGATCTGAGAGCTGAAGCCAGCACCTCACAGCATTTCTCTGTGAGATTACAGCTGTTCAGCCTGCAAAAGAAGCCGTGTTATTATACAGTACACACATAGACCAATATATATCCTGCACATCACTGATTATAGTGATACAAAATATCCAAACAAATGTTTTTTTTTAGCATAAGAAGCACAGAATATGCACTGAAAAAAAACAAAAAATAGAAGTATTCTGGCAGAAGGGGTGGCAGAAAATGTCTTTTAAGGAACAGACATGAAAGCAGTCCAGGCATGATGCATGTGACTCTGCCAGCATGAGCCTGATGCTGCTTCCTGTCCAGTTGGGAGTTAAGGGCTTTTCTCAAGGCCCAAAGACATGTGACTGTTCTGCTGAGGCTGGGCATAAACCGGCAACCTTCTGATTACAGGCCTAGAGGCTCACTCTGCTGAGGCTGGGCATAAACCGGCGACCTTCTGATCACAGGCCCAGAGGCTCACTCTGCTGAGGATGGGGATAAACCGGCGACCTTCTGATCACAGGCCCAGAGGCTCACTCTGCTGAGGCTGGGCATAAACCGGCGACCTTCCGATCACAGGCCCAGAGGCTCACTCTGCTGAGGCTGGTCATAAACCGGCGACCTTCTGATCACAGGCCCAGAGGCTCACTCTGCTGAGGCTGGGCATAAACCGGCGACCTTCCGATCACAGGCCCAGAGGCTCACTCTGCTGAGGCTGGGCATAAACCGGCAACCTTCCGATCACAGGCCCAGAGGCTCACTCTGCTGAGGCTGGGCATAAACCGGCAACCTTCTGATCACAGGCCCAGAGGCTTACTCTGCTGAGGCTGGGCATAAACCAGCGACCTTTCAATCACAGGCCCAGAGGCTTTATGAATGAGCTCTGGGAACAACCACTTAGCTGCCACCCTCATGGTATGTTCCAAATAATATCTGGTCAACATAACCTTCATAGGGGTACAATCACAGTTCGCACCCCCTCCTCTGAACTAGATCAAACTGGTTAGGGAAGGGGGTGCATTTTGTAGCACACATATACCTTATGCGAATTGCATATTTCAAACATGTATACTTCCCGTGATCAGCATGCTGTAGGCCTGGGGCACGTGATGGGGCTATGCTTTTGCCTGACCTCCGTCTTTGTGGTGTTCCTGCCATGTCTGCTAAGTGCTCTTGATGTTCACGCCTTTGTCCCCCAGTCTGCAATACTTGTCAATTCTAACAAGTACTGTGCAACACTTAGTTCAAACCTCAATCTTCTTTTAGCTTGTCTTGTGAGTATCAGCTGTCTGTCACCCAGGCATACTTGCAATAATATAAATTTGCACGTTTTCCCCGTGTTGGCGTGGGTTTCTATGGGGGCTCCGGTTTCCTCCCATGGTCCAACAAGTGCAGGGCAGGTTGATTGGTGAGTCTAAATTGGCCCTGTAATTGTGTGAGTGTGGCTGTGTGTGTGCACCCTGTGGTGTGTTGGCGCCTGCCCAGGGTTGGTTCCCACCTGCGCCCCTTGTTCCAGGGATAGGCTCCAGTCCCCCCCCCGCGATCCCTGGTTGGGATTAAGCGGTTACAGTGATGGATGGATGGAAATATCGGCTAATTTTTAACCACTGGCCAACGGCTGATTGTTGCTTTATCAGCTGATACCAATAGTTGGCCAATATCATCAGTGCATCTCTAATTTGAACAATGCTTTTTAAATGACACCTGAATTCCTGATCTCATGAGTGAAATCCATTTTTTCTGTACTGCTATACCTACAGTATGAACTTGTAAAATCACCAACACCCTCATAGTAGGACTAAAAATCCTTTCAGATTCAGTCCGAACATTTTGTGAAATTCTGGCTCTTGGCTGTCAGTCACACAAAGGATGGTCATGGGAAACCTGTCGCCTTTTACCACTTCGCTTACTTCAGGCAATATAAAAACTGGCTTCCAGATTGTCATAGAAAAAAAAAAATCAAGACTCGTTATTAATAAGGGGAAATAAATGGTATATTTTCATTATATACTTTAAACAATGTTAATATATAACTGCCTGAGTAGGTGTTATTGGTGGGAGTTTTTTTGTACATGTATTCTGTTCTGTTCTCTCCTCAGCCAGGACCAGCTGTGGCCAGCAGAGGCCGCCAGTGAGCAGCCAGAGACAGCAGTCATACAGAAACTCCCAGCTCTGGGCTCCATCACATGAACACTCACAATAACACTTATACACCCTGTGGATAAAGAGCCCTCACTGCTTCTATAGCAGGTTAGGATGCTGTGCCTGTGATCAGAAGGCAGACTGGATGGGAACGGAAACCTCACTTTTTTGTTTGTTACTGCATCACTACCTTCAGTCATTATAAAGTCTGTGGTCCAGATTAGCTACTGCTATAGAAACTGCTGTAGTTGAGATTATCAAAATAATAATATTCATCAGACATTTCAAACAATATCCATGTATTACTGCCAGACTAGACATGATTTCCCATCCCCACATCACTTACAGAGCCCTCCTGGAGTTCTTGACCACAGGCAGCAGCCTCCAGTGCTCTTTATCTGATCTGAAAAATTTCTTCAGATCAAACACATCCAGCTCCTCATCTGACATCAGCATCACAAAGGCCAGAGCTGAATACTGTGCAGGTGAGAGGTCTTCTGCTGAAAGGTTTCCTGAATTCAGGTATCTTTGTACTTCCTCTACTAGAGAATTGTCACCCAGTTCAGTCAGACAATGGAACAGATTGATGGTCCTTTCTGAAGATAAATTCTCCTGTATTTTCTCCTTGATGTATTTGGCTGTTTTCTTAATGTTATGTGAGCTGGTTCCTGTCTGTCCCAGTAACCTTTTTAACAGAGTCTTACTGGAGTCTGTTGAGAGGCCCAGGAGGAAGCGGAGGTAGAGGTCCAAGTGTCCATTCTTGCTCTCTAATGCCTGATCCACTGCAGTCTCCAGCAGGTCAGCTGATGAGTTTAACAGAAACACGTATAAAGCAGCGAGATACTCCTGGATGCTCAGATGCACAAAGCAGTACACCTTATCCTCATACAACCCATATTCCTCTTTAAAGACTTCTGTGCACACTCCAGAGTAAACTGAAGCTTCAGTGACATCAATGGCATTCTCTGTCAGATCTTCCTCATAAAATATGAGATTGCCTTTCTCAAGGTTGTCAAAAGCCAGATTCCCAAGTTGTAAAAGGAATTCCTTGCTGTATTCCTTAAGCTTGACTTCGTCGTTTTTCGTATATTTGTCTATTTTTAAACTGGACTGAAAGATCAGGAAGTGTGTGTACATTTCAGTCAGAGTCCTTGGAATTTCTCCCCTGTCAGTCTCACTAAAAAGTCTCTTAAGCACATTGGCTGAAATCCAGCAGAACACAGGTATGTGGCACATGATGAAGAGGCTCCTTGATGATTTCACATGTGTGATAATCCTGCTGGCCAGGCTCTCATCACTAAATTTCCTCCTGAAATACTCCTCCTTCTGGGCATCACTGAACCCTCGTATCTCTGTCACCCGGTGGATGCACTCAGGAGGTATCTGATTGGCCGCTGCTGGCCGGGAGGTTATCCAGAGGAGAGCAGATGGAAGCATATTTCCAATAATGAGGTTAGTCAACAGCACATCCAGTGACGTTTTCTTTGTTTCATCAGACCAGCTCTCATTGTTCTGAAAATCTAGAGGAAGGCGACACTCATCCAGACCATCAAAGATGAACAAGATTTTGTACTTAAACAGCTCAGTGGATTGAAATGATTTCAGTTCTGGGACAAAGTGGTGAAACAGTTCAATCAGACTGTATTCAACCTTAATCAAATTCAGGTCCCGGAAAGGAAGAGCAAATATGAAGTGAACATCCTGGTTTGCTTTTCCTTCTGCCCAGTCGAGAATAAATTTCTGCACAGAGACTGTTTTCCCGATACCAGCCACCCCTTTACTCAGTACAGTTCTGATAGGTGTCTCACACCCCCATAAGGGTTTAAATATATCATTGCACTTGACTGTAGTATCTTCTGTTCGCCTTTTCTTGGATGCTGTTTCAATCTGTCTCACTTCATGTTCATCATTGACTTCTCCAGTCCCACCTTCAGTTATGTAGAGTTCTGTGTAAATCTCACTGAGAAGTGTTCGCAGTCCTCCCTTAGCTTTCCCTTCAAATACACACTCAAACTTTTGCTTCAGCTTACATTTGATCATGCTGGACATGAGCTCCCCTGAAGAAAAATGAGAGGAAAATTCAAATTCTCATCATGATCTTGACCAGAAGGGGAAGAAGAATATTAAAAACACATATTCATATCTTTGTGGGGACCGTCCATTCATTTCTCTAATCAAAGCAATGTCAACCTTAATCCCCACCCAGCCCTAACCTTAAGCATAAGTAACCAAACAAAATACAAGTCCCTGACATTTTTAGTTTTTCCATTGCAGTCACAGATTCTGACATGTTATTGATGTTCCCCATAGTGAGGACCGAAACAATGGTCCCCACAAAGTGAAAATTTTTTACATCATCCCCCGCTACCCCCCACCCCACATGAACAAACACAATTTCACTATCTGTTTAAATAAAACTGTAAAATTCACCTCACACATATACAACAGTTCCGGTCCTAGCTGATGTGGACCCCTAGGAGAGCATCCCCACCGGCGCCCCCTGCCTGAGGCAAAGGCAAATTGGCTGGCAAGTTGGCGCCCCCTCAGAAGGTGGTGCCCTAGGAGAGCATCACCACCGGCGCCCCCTGCCTGAGGCAAAGTGAAATTGGCTGGCAAGTCGGCGCCCCTCAGAAGGTGGTGCCCTAGGAGAGCATCACCACCGGCGCCCCCTGCCTGAGGCAAAGGCAAATTGGCTGGCAAGTTGGCGCCCCCTCAGAAGGTGGTGCCCTAGGTGAGCATCACCACCGGTGCCCCCTGCCTGAGGCAAAGTGAAATTGGCTGGCAAGTCGGCGCCTCTCAGAAGGTGGTGCCCTAGGAGAGCATCACCACCGGCGCCCCCTGCCTGAGGCAAAGTGAAACTGGCTGGCAAGTCGATGCCCCCTCAGAAGGTGGTGCCCTAGGAGAGCATCACCACCGGTGCCCCCTGTCT
Organism: Brienomyrus brachyistius; assembly: GCF_023856365.1. Lineage (NCBI taxonomy): Eukaryota > Metazoa > Chordata > Actinopteri > Osteoglossiformes > Mormyridae > Brienomyrus > Brienomyrus brachyistius. The sequence continues at coordinate 867,984 of NC_064536.1, read as the reverse complement.
GAGACAAAGTGAAATTGGCTGGCAAGTCGGCGCCCCCTCAGAAGGTGGAGCCCTAGGAGAGCATCACCACCGGCGCCCCCTGTCTGAGGCAAAGTGAAACTGGCTGGGAAGTCGGCGCCCCCTCAGAAGGTGGAGCCCTAGGAGAGCATCACCACCGGCGCCCCCTGCCAGAGGCAAAGTGAAACTGGCTGGCAAGTCGGCGCCCCCTCAGAAGGTGGAGCCCTAGGAGAGCATCACCACCGGCGCCCCCTGCCAGAGGCAAAGTGAAACTGGCTGGCAAGTCGGCGCCCCCTCAGAAGGTGGAGCCCTAGGAGAGCATCACCACCGGCGCCCCCTGCCAGAGGCAAAGTGAAACTGGCTGGCAAGTCGGCGCCCCCTCAGAAGGTGGAGCCCTAGGAGAGCATCACCACCGGCGCCCCCTGTCTGAGGCAAAGTGAAATTGGCTGGCAAGTCGGCGCCCCCCTCAGAAGGTGGTGCCCTAGGCGATCGCCTATGTCGCCTATAGGACTGATCGGTCCTGGCTGGGGGGGCATTAAACCCAGCCAATAACAGCACCTAAGTCAGATTATAACTTTCTAAACAGAAAGTAAACAGCAAGAGAAATTACAGCTGACTGGCATTCATGCACAAAACCTCCTTCAATGAGCACGTCACTCACATGATGATGCTGTTTTGCTATGTATATAAAACTAATCAGACTATTAAAAATGCAAAGAATTTAAACTATTAGTTAAAAAGGGGGATGGGAACAGAAAAGCATTTTATTTGCCTATTACAGTTTACTACCCTGAGACAGACACAGTGGACGGTTCATGCAGGTGCAGCAGGACACGTTAAAGATAAAGAGTATTTCTGACAATGATGCTGTAGGTTATTCTCCATCCCAAACACCTGAAAAGTATTAACGACTTTCCCTAATGAATTTGTGCTGGGAGTAACTGACGTTAATTCTAGCTATTTATTACATTAGCAAATGCTGAATTATCCAAGGTAAGTTAGTAACACTCTGCTCCACAGACCACAGACAGTAACACGGTAATTACTCTGATTAGTGATAATTACCTCTGTCTTTTTCCTGTTTTTCCTCCTCTCCTCTTCCTCCTTTTCTTCTTGGGGCACCGGGGGGCTTCGGTCTTTCTGAAATGATAGTGGCTGTTTGAATTAGATACCATTAATCGTATCACACGCTTATCGATCATATCAATGTTACTTAAAGACGGCTACAGTACAGTGTGTGATACAGGGGGGGGGGGGGGGGGGGGTGGCGCCGGGCAAAGGAAAAAATATCCCTTATTTAATAAGATTTTTATTATTTCAAAATTGTAGTGTAAAACAGTAGGAAATCAATACAGGAAAAGTCAAAATTTTAATTTCCCCCTCCCCTTTCTACCCCTTTGGAATGGATGCCCCCCCCCCCCGTACTGCCTATGCCACGGGATGCCCTGATATACAGGGTTCAAGTTAATGTATTCTTATATAGCGCCTTTCACTACCGAGTCCAAGGTGCTTTACATGGACATGTTGGGATACATTCCTGCCTTATTTATGCAGAATAATTCAAAAATACAGAAGAGAGAAGACAAGGAAATGAAAGAAAGAAAGTCAGAAGACAAAGGAGGAGAGGAACCACAAACTCCCAAGTAGATAGAAAAAACAACCTCTGGGGGTCCAAGGTCCCCCCCCCCCCGGGAATGCTAACAGTGTAGAAAAAGAAGGAGTGGGCTTGCTTGCTAAAAGCAAAGTTTAAATTACAGAACAGCATAAAGCATAAAGGTCACGTCCTGCTTAGAGACCTGAAATAAGGAAGAATTTTGGATTCATTTCTGTATCCGACATCGGTATCTAAAAGGTTGCAATTTAGACAAAAAACAAGAAAGGTTAAAAATATGATTACCCTTCTGCAGGTCTTCATTCAGTCTCTGAGCAAGATCATTCAGGTTCATATTCTTCAGGATTATAAGCATGACATTGAGAGCATCAGCTTCACTGTAGTAACCTCTCATCTTATTGGCGAGGTCTATTCTATCCAAGTCCTTTATCCGACTCCAGGAAAGGGTGTCTAACTCATTATACTCTGTGTGACTCAGCTTTGATTTAAACATCTTCAGGTCTTCATCACTGAGCTCCTCCAGGTAGTCCTCCAAGAGGTCGGCGAGCGAGGTCTGGGTCTGCAGAATGTCGGACATGAGTCCATGAGACTCACAAACCCATACATGTCACTCCCACACATGCACTGACCTCTCTGCTAACAGAAGGCAGGTTTCCTGCTCACAGTCTTATATGTCTGCAGGAGACACCTGCTGTGATTCTTTCATTATGATAGGAAGCACATGTGTGTGTTTATTTTTTGCATTATTGTTTAACCTTTATTTAACCAGGTTAGTCCACTGATGTTTAAAATCTCTTTTAAAAGAGAGACCAGTCCAATTTAAATAGTAATAAAAATAGTTTAAGACCCAATAGATCACATTACAACAATACGGACAAAAACAAAATAGACTAAAAATATGTTAAGACAGCATCCAATATAATTATACATATTTTATATTAAGTTATGATGTTCTATTACAATATGTCAATAACAAGTAGTGTAGCACAAAATGGTAAAAAAGTAGTGAACTTTCTGTCTGCAAAGTTATTCTGTTCTGTTACAGTACGTCTGTAACATTTGGTGCAGTGCGGTATGGTAAGGAAGTAGCCTGAGGAAGAGCACTGTGGAGAGTGAGCTTTTTGTCTGCTAAGTTATTCTGTTCTGTTATAGTACGTCTGTAACATTTGGTGCAGTGTGGTATGGTAAGGAAGTAGCCTGAGGAAGAGCACTGTGGAGACTGAGCTTTTTGTCTGCTAAGTTATTCTGTTCTGTTATAGTATGTCTGTAACATTTGGTGCAGTGCGGTATGGTAAGGAAGTAGCCTGAGGAAGAGCACTGTGGAGAGTGAGCTTTTTGTCTGCTAAGTTATTCTGTTCTGTTACAGTACATCTGTAACATTTGGTGCAGTGAGGTATGGTAAGGCAGTAGCCTGAGGAAGAGCACTGCGGAGAGTGAGTTTTTTGTCTGCTAAGTTATTCTGTTCTGTTATAGTACGTTTGTAACATTTGGTGCAGTGCGGTATGGTAAGGAAGTAGCCTGAGGAAGAGCACTGTGGAGAGTGAGCTTTTTGCCTGCTAAGTTATTCTGTTCTGTTTCAGTACATCCATAACATTTGATGCAGTGTTGTATGGTAAGGAAGTAGTCTGAAAAGAGGATGGCAGAGAGTGAGCTTTTTGTCTGCTATTCTCAGCAACCTTCAGCTGAATTTAGTTACTCAGCTTAAGCTCTCCTGCCTTTCACTGTCAGGTTCAGACAAAATCATCTTATGGTGAAACATTATAGCCAAACCTCTCCATGGGAATGATGAGCCATTGCATAGATAATTTTGACTGGAAAGAAATTGGTTCCTGTGTAACGCAGTCTGACTCTGTAATAAAAACCAATGATAATGTTAGTTTTATATTTAAAATTCAGTTTACCAGCCATAATATCTTTCAAACATAGTAACCTGGTCAGTTTTTACTCGCAACTGTGAACCGCCGGCACATTTGCATTCATTCATTCAGACTGCTGGCTCAAATCCAAGGCAGCCCAAACCTCTGTGTATGACATGGACACCTTCACAAAAGTCTGCCATATCTATACAAAATATCACACACACTGACTGACCTGCAAATATGAAAGACAGACATTCACAAAATATATAGAAATACAAATCTGTTTTATTTAAAAATATAGTGAAAATAGAATGAAAAGTTGCTAATAGAATGAAATGAACAAAATGAAAACATGCTAACACATCAGTCTCCAATGTATGTTTGTACATAAATGTCGTAAGCTGAGTGAAGTCATGGTCCATGCTTGATAACATGCCCCTTCTGCCTTTAGTCTCAGTGGTTATGTTACCATAGGGCACCAGGACCCTCCAATTTGGTTCCAACTGGTTGTGCTGGTATGAGTTGGTCCACAGACACCCAAACACCCAAGGGTTGGTATCTTACCAATTTATTTTACAACAAGAGTAAAAACACACTTTAAAACGCCAAGGCTAGCCGATGGCATACAAAAACGTCATAAAAATTTAGTCCGTTCAGGGCCCACTGTCAGATCAGCGGGGCCAGGCGATGTCCGTGTAACAGATGATCCCCACAAGCCCGGTTCCGTCCGCCCCAGCCTATAAGGGTGACAAACACAAGGCGAGCAAACAGATTCTACCACAGCACGACCCACAATCGCCGTATAGGAATACCGAGGGTATCGCGACAGAGGCACACTACCGCACACTTATCACCCCCACAGGGCACCGCAATAATCACACACACACACACAAATCGAAACACCCGTACACACCCACTACAAACGACACCATATCACGGTATCCACTACAGGGAGGATTGGTAACCTGGTTTCGAACACCCGCCACTATATCAGCCTAAACCAGACCCCAGATCCGACGCCGACCCGATATTTGGCTCTGTCCAAGCGAACAGAGTTTTCACTTAACTCGCTGCGGGGGGGAATGCCCAGTTACTCTCCCCCGCTCCGGCGTCCCAGCGACTCCTTCCCCGACAGAGCGTCTCGAGACGCGATCGCCACTCGGGGTGCTCCGCTCTCCAGTATCGGCTCCCCTGTCCACTCTCCGGTGCGTCTTCTCCCGATGCCTCGTCCGGTGTTTCTTCTGTCCTTTCCCTGGTGCACCTTTTTCCGGTCTCGCCTCCGGGTCTCTGCTGTCCACTCCCTGGTGCGCCTTTTTCCGGTCTCTCCTCCGGGTCTCTTGTCCTAACTTCCAGGGTGCCTTTTCTGTAATGCGATCCTCCCCCTTCACTTTCCCAACCAATCCCAACCATTGTTCCAACGCCGCAATTGTCAAGGCAATTAATTAGTCCCGCGATCCCGGCTGACGTACCAAAGGCACAAGGGTATAACCAAAACCCACATGCCCATAATACCCACGTGACAGTTACTCTCCCACACAGTCTGTCTGTCTGTCTGTCTGTTTCAAAGTCTGTGTCTGCAGCGTTTGCAGACCCAGTGACCACACTCAAAACATCTTTTTGAAACAACCTTTTATTTTTGAGGCAGCCAAGTAACTCGTTTTTGTAAATTTAAAGTTGCATAATTATTTATAGTGTATAAATAAAAGTTTTCGGGCTTTTTCTGTGTCATGTTATGGAAATTCCAAACATATGATGTAAAATTAAATTTTAAATTTTAATTGAGAGGTTAATTACTCATAAAATAGGAAAATGAATGGATACCTTTATACTGTGCTGAGGCTGGTCAGACAGGTCCAGTAAGGAACAGGAACAGGAAGTAAGTATGTGTAATATGTACATCAAGGAAAACAAGTCCGGTGTTCATTACTATTATCACATTGGCCTATTCAATAAGTAATGTAACAAAGTACCAAGTACTGTGTAAGTGAGACTTCCTGTACAAAACAGCTTACAGAGGAACACTGAGACACACACGCAAAGATAGTTATGGCTAATAGTATCATTCTTATGTGGCTAATGAAAGTGATTTAAAATAATTAATTCACAAGTTTTTTTTTACTTATATTTATGTTTTTTAGTTATTTTTACTTTGGTCTTAATTAAATAATTAAAAATCATAAACTGCTGCTAAAATAATTAATACCATTTTGCTAAAATATTATCCATCTTACCTTGAATGACAACCGTGTGAGATGGCAGACAAAATGAGGTGATACTGGCTTTGGAGATAGAAATCACTATTTATAAAGATGTTAACTTCCTTTTTTGTAGTTATGGGGTGGGACAGAGCACGTGACAGCGTGAAAGGAGGGTGGAACAGTACAGAGGGATGGACAGATAGACAGGCTGGTACCCATCAGAAATATTCTTCTCTGCATTACAAGGGCAACCCAGAGAAAGCCACAGTTCTTCAACTAGAAGGGCAGTTCATAATGCCCCTTTCCATTGTAAGGGCACCTGATAGGGCATAGCAGTACATTTTCTTCACTAGATGAGCAATCCTTAAGACATTACATCACATTTTCACCAGTAGAAGGGCTCTCATACACACACTTCTTATTCTCTTGCTCTATAGGGCTCATCACCTCACATGAAGGGGGCACCCTAGATGGCATGATTCTGTCACTCTGAAGGACACTGTTTCAGTCATGGGCATGAATCTCTCTGATCAGATATCAAACACTGACAGCCCACCTGTCCCTGAGGTATTTGCTCTGGTCTGGATTAACCACTGTCTGCAAGTGCCTGTATGAAAATGATAGAAAGAGCTTTAAGATTGAATAAAACAAAAATAAAATATTGACTTAATAATTCACGTGATTGACTTAATAAATTTACGTCACAAAGTGCCCCAGATGAAAGACAAAAGATATTTAATAGAAACAAATAATTCTGTTAGCATGAAGTTGGTAAACACAAGTGTGGAATGGGAGGAGCTGATGCTGGGTGACATGACATTTACAAAACGTCAACAGGACCGGGGACCAGGAACCATACAGGACTAAACATTAGCAAGACCCACTGATCAGGGAAGGTGGTAGCAGAGCATTGAACCAAAGGGGAATCAAGATGGACAGGTGAAGCATGAGACACCAAGCCAGGGCCAAAAGAATGGGGAACAACATTGGGAACAGGATTTGGGGACTCGGATAGTATGGATCATTGACAGGACACCAAGGAGGACAGGCCAAGGAAACGACACTGGGAGCAGGACTAAGAAAAGGAAATGGCTAAGAACTGGAGGTAAAGCTGGACTGAAACCTGGAAACATATGAACGTGCAGGCAGCCCATGGGGCTTCAAGGGTTGGGAAGAGAACCAGAGGGCGCTTGGTGCCATGGGTCTGGCCAACAAGGAAGGTTTGGAGCCTATAATACGAACCGGGGTTGCTGGCTTATCGGGGAAACTTGTCAGATTTAAGGTAGTCTGGGCAAAATGTAAGTGAACGAATATGAAGTCCATTTAAACTGTGGTACCTTAAATCTGACAAGTTACCCCCATAAGCTAGTAGCCCCTCTTCGTAGTACAGGCCACTGGTCAGACCTGGGTTGAGTTATGGGGCTATTGCTGTAGATGGATTTGGTGCAGCAGTAGCAAAACTGGCAACACTGGCAACACTGGCACCATTAACATGCTTGTCTGTAATTTTCTTTCTAATCTCCTGAGACAACTTCGCTTCCTCTGGTCCATGTTGAGTGTGGTACACACCATGTCACCAAACAACACAATGACTACCTGGAGCCCTATATATAGGCCCACTGACTGATTACAAGATTGTAGACACCTGTGATGCTTATTAGTGGACACACCTTGAATTAACATGTCCCTTTGGTCACATTATTTTCAGTCTTTTCTAGGGGTACCATCATTTTTGTCCAGGCCTGTTCTATGAGTTTATTTTTTTTTTTAATAATTCTGTTGAAGCGTGGTTGAAAAGCAATGTCTGACTTTCATTGGTTAAATTTCATAGAATTTTTATTTATTATTAGTTTTGTCAGATTAAAGCTATTTCTGTGACCATTGTGAGTTTTTCTTTCATTGACCGAAGGGTACCAACAATTTTGTCCACGTGTGTAAGCCTTGTTTTCACCTAGCAGGGAAAAATGGTTTCCCCCCATAACTAATTCATTAATCTCACAGCATGATATCACCTTTTTAGTGAGTCGAAAAGTGTCTTACCCATGGCCTTTGCAACAATTGAGTACTAAGGGTTAACCTTGTCTGCATACCAGGTCCACATAATGTACTAGGCAGCGCGTGAAAAAGCGAATGCACATGCATTTCATCATCTGCCACTTCAAAAGACCCCTGACACATACCTGATATTCTGGTTCTGGTGGAAAGACTGTCAAATTCTCTAGTGTTGGCAAAGCAAATCAAAATATGGGCAGTGAAAGACATCGTACTGTCACTGGTAAAAAGATACGTGATACAGAACTGGAAAACTGAAACTGAAAGCTCCACATGCAGAGGAATGCCAACGTTAAGAGGTTACTGAAAGCAAAGTGCATATACAGACAAGCTGGTCTAACAAGTGCATCGGGCTCAGATGTGCAGGAATTTGAGGGAGGCGGGGCGTGATCAGACTGGACCTGACGGAATGGATTGGCACTCCTGCCACTGTAAAAACTTCACACACCTCTGAGACAGCAGACAGGATACTTTTCTGCAGGAGTAGCTCTGCTGCAGCCTCTTACAAGAAGGTTGCATACATTATGAAGGGGATGGAGGAAAGTGCTTAGGAGCCTTATCCTGTAAGAAATGAAACCACTGGAGAGCCAGTGGGGTTCAGGCGTGTTGGGGATTGGAAGTGGTGCTGAGGCGTCACCCTCTGCATGGCAACACTCGGGTCCTAATCTGAGGGGACCCATCTAGGGAGGCACTTGGCATGATGACCTTCTTCCTTCTCGTAAACTCCGCATGTGTGTGGCGGCACTCTGCAAACCAGGTATGCAGACCAGGGAGTGGCCAGATCTCTGTAAATGGATACACTTATTATTGGTCTGGTTGCCCTGACGTCTGCTGTACTCCGGGAGAAGATGTTGTTGTGACGGATCGGCTCCTCTTGACGTTGTCCCATGTCACTCCTTTCAACAAAGATTTTACGAGATTTAGACTAAGGTACTCTTTTGGCATCTTGTCTGTTGTCTAAGTTGCAACCATGGTCAGTGATGACTCATTGACATTTTATTCTCAACTTTGCTCAGTGGTTGATGGGTGCCCACGAGGTGACACTCCCCGGCCATGGGTGAATACTTTCTGACCACTGGCACTGACAGGGATGGCTATGAGGATTGTGTCGGTCCCCATGGTTCTGGCAACTGTGGTGAAAGTGGCTTCATGTTCCTTCACTTTGTGAAAGGTCAGAGACTGTAGATCGCTGGATGCTGGTTCCAGTGCCCTGAGACACATCGTTTGACTTGGTACTCCAATACTGGTGGTGCAGTGAAGGAGATAAATCACATCCCCCCCCCGCCTGGCATGCTAAGATAATTGAAAACTGAAAGTGCAAGCTGATTAAGGTCAAGCCAAAGTCCATAAATGAATCTATTCTCCATGCTGGCCTGTACAGGGTGGCAGATTGAAGGCTGTACCCATGGTGTTACATAGGTCACACCCACCATGTCACCCCTCCATGGAACTGAACCTGGACTCTAGCTCCCCCTACCCCAGGCACCATCCAGACATGCTGGAAGGCAGAGAGCGTGGATGGTCAGAACATGCGCTGACACATTAATGGACAAGCATAGTAGATAAAAAATGGCACGTACAGCAGCACCAGCAGCCATAGTTACGGTGTGTTATGTAGTAGGTTACAGGTAAGCCGAACCGAAGTAATAGGTCTTCAGTTGAGATTTAAGACTGATTCATCCTGAACACAGGCTGGTAAACCATTCCACAACACAGGGCCTCTATAGCAGAATGCTGTACTGACACTTTATATATATATAACCTGAATCCTGTGATCTGAGTGGACGATGCGGCTTGTATACATAATTCTTGGAATTATGTATACAACCTTGACATAATTCTGCCAGGTAGGCAGGTTCTAGACCTTTAAGTGCCTTATATGTAAGCAGGTGAACGTTGAAATTAGTCCTAAACCCGAGTCCCTGAAACGTCCAGTTCCACAAGGGAGTGTGAAGCTGGAGTGACTCTACTGGGACCGGCACCTGTCCCTGGCCTTGTGGGCATACCACTCAATGCATGCCAGCCACACTGAAGTTTGGGATGGAGCTGTGCACACCAGTACACTTGGTGTTCTGGCTGCTCCCGGAGCAAGAAGTTCTGAAGGAGCAAGGTATGGACCACCTGTGGTGCCTCTGGGAGTATCTGAGGAGTATGCATGAGCTGGCCCTGAAGCACCAAGGCACAGCAAGACAGAGAAGCCCTGGATTGAGATGATGGCCTGCAAGACTGAACTCCCTCAGTTCTAGAACTGAGACCCAGACAGGAACTTATGGGCCCAGGGGTGCTGATCAGACTGAGTGTTAAGGAAAACGTCATTAACAAGGACATAAGTACAGTATATGGTGTCAGGGAAAAGGGCACATGCCTTTCCGCTGTCTTATTAGCAAGCGAGCATCCCTGCAGTAGTGCTGACAGATGCTGCTCTGCTGACCATGAGGTACGTGAATGATGTGAGCTATGATTATGAATGGGTTTGGCAAATGATAAAGTCATAAGCAACGTTAGTAGATCAACAAAGAGGTATCAAGACCCAAGATACAAGCAGGCAAAAGCCTGGGAAACAATAGATCTTTGTTTCTTTGTTGCTGATTTTATCGAGTTTTCAGAATCTCTGAGTAACTTTGTTTTAAAAGAGACTACGTTGGAGGCCGGAGATGCCGTAATACCAACAGAGACTATGCTTGGGTTTGGCATAGATAATTGTGACAGGAGTGCACAAAGGTCTGTCCAAATTCCTGATTAGAGTAGCGTAAAAATTCCAGTCCTCATAACAGGTGTTCAAGGGGGGGCCAGGCCCAGAGCGAGTCGAATTCCTGGGGCCCCAGCTGAGGCTGACATAAACAAAGCTTACAGTTATTTTTCAGCCCAGTCTGAATTTCCTGGCAAAAGTGCCTTAAATTCCACAGGTAGACTAAGTGGCTATACTCAAATGATGTCCAGACAAAACAAAATCAATCATATTAGCAAGAATAATCTGTTGCATATAACGCTGCCACCTTGTTTGTTCGGTCAAGCCACAACGTTAGATGGAGTAAAATGTTTTCAGTGCAGCAGACCTACATGCAGACCGCATAGGACATTGATTCCGTCACTTTCGTCTGAAGTACTGGTCGCCCTGCTCTGGTCGTACACATTTTAGGATGATGTCATCCAGTGCGCGAAATACAGGGGGCCCTGGGGGAGTCGGACACTCCCTATTAACCCATGAGACCCCCTGAAAGCCTCAAAAGCAAAATTTTAAGGGGGTCTCAAAATCGGTATTGCCCAACAATAGGGAGATGGGGACCCTCCCCCCGAATATTGACGCGTATTTCGCACACTGATGTCGTCTTAAGTCAAGTCAGGTGAAGGGAGGGCCGGCAAGTGGTGGACTGTAGGCGGAGCTGAAACAAACCACGAGTAAACCCATATAATCCACCCTCAAGCCAGCCCTTTTGACAGCAACTAAGGAAGACAGGAGCTTCTGGGGACAAGCTGTCCCTGCCAGGGGCGCTAGCACAACCAGCAGAAGCAGCAGTTTGAGGCTATGGAGGCAGCTCTCCACGGCTGTGAAGAGGCATGCTGTGCTTTGGAGGCCCGGCTGGCTCAGGAGCACAGAGGCCTGGACAAGCAGCGGGGGCAGTACCATTGGAACCTGGAGTGGCTGTACGAGGCCATCTGATCCGGGGTTCAGGAGGGCCAAGAGGAGAAACAGCCCAGTGGTCAGCAGCAGATCCCCACTGGGTTTCGCAAGAACAAGGTCCAGCACCTGGAGGAACCTGTACTGCCGGCATCTATTAGCAGCCCAGTATTGTCCATGGTCCCCATCTGCTCAGTTCTCACAAGCAGATGCTTCTGGATGTCTGAGACTTATCATGAGGCTGAACCACCCCTTCATCGGAGTTGACCACAGGAATACCACCGGATGCAGGGACAGTCAGTCAGACCATGCGGCCCCATCGGGAGAAGTGCCTCCCTACACATCTCCAGGATGGTGTCCTATGAATAGGACCCAGATGGGAACAAATGCGAAGAGGATCCTGCCTGAGGGATGTGAGCGATTGGACTGGAGTTTGGTCAAGATGGGTTAATTGCTGCTGTAGATGCATGGATATGTATGTGTTTATAGGATTGCTGGGAAGATAATGACGGCTGATGTTAGAGCCATTTTTGTGCTGTAATTAAATATGCAAATTTGAATATATGAATGTAATATTTTATTCATATTTATAATATAATTTTGAGTTATATTTTGGTATCTGTATATTTTTATAGCTTTGTATTCGTTACAATGTAAGATTTAGGAACCTTAATACGTAGTTGGCACGTAATGCAAGTTGAATGGCTGCTGAGTTTGTTTCAAAAAGCGTAAGGAGATTAGATGATAGATAGATAGATAGATAGATAGATAGATAGATAGATAGATAGATAGATAGATAGATAGATAGATAGATAGATAGATAGATAGATAGATAGATAGATAGATAGATAGATAGATAGATAGATAGATAGATAGATAGATAGATAGATAGATAGATAGATAGATAGATAGATAGATAGATAGATAGAACTTTAAGGCTTAAGACAGCAGAAACCTTGAATCCAGAAGCATCACAGTCTTTTGACCGTCACGTTACGTTGTGTAATATCTTTTGTTTTGTATGGTTTTAAGTTTATAGTAAAAGTACAAACATTGCGAAAAGATCGGATCCAAGACCTTTTATTTATTTTTTGAGATGTGTCGAGTGTAATAGAACTTCGAGGTCCGAGGCTAGTGAGTCAGCAAGCTGCGCTCACAAACAAAGTCAAAAGACTTACTCAAAGTCAAAAGACGTACCTTGCGTCGACTGAATGGAGTTTCCCCGAACTAGGTCTGCTATTCTCTCCTAATTTCTATTAGCCTTCTACCAACGCTAGCTAACGGAAGAACGGAAAGTAAATATCCAGCTCAGAAAGCCACTGAGTTTTTATGTCAAACGATCCAAAACATCCAGTAACTCTTTTCACAAGGTGCTGTGAATTTATTGTAAGAGTTTATAAGCCGTGAGGAATTGGTGGAATAATCACGGTTTATGTGTGTAAAAAATCGCGATTGAAACAAAATGGCAGAGAAGAATGTGGATGCGTTCCTTGACCAAAAGAGGGCGCCAAAGCCTACGGAAAAGGCTGTTGAGAAAAGGCGAGAGAAGGGGAAAGCTGGCACAGTTAACCAAGGAAAAGAATGACAAAAGAAATTGAAGCAAGATGAATGCAATGTTGAAATGGTTAAAGAAGAAGCTTTGCTGAAGTTTGAAAGATATTTTGGAGAGTATAAATGTCTTAATGAGGAATTATGTGAGATGATCAAAAGGATGATCAGGAAACATATGAAAGCAGACATACATATAATATCTTTTGTTTTGTACAGTATAGTTTTAAGTTTATAGTAAAAATACAAACATTATGAAAAGATCGGATCCAAGACCTTTTATAAATTTTTTGAGATGTGTCGAGTGTAAAAGAACTTTGAGGTCCGAGGCTCGTGAGTCAGCAAGCTGAACTCAAAGCCAATATTTAAAGTTTATCAATGTTCAAAGTTGAAATTATGCAGATTATAACACTGGACGTGTAAGAGATCCCAGAGTACCAGCCTGTGATCAGCTGTTATAATTCATTATTAAAATTGGTACATAGATCGATCTTTCATTCTCCGCTAAATAAAAAAATGATGTAAAAAAAATGATGTAATAATGATGTGGGCTGTGCCGGAGGTTGGACTGATGTCAGCTTTGTAAATAGTTCTTAGTAATCACTCATGTTGATGTAAATGTGCTGTGTGTTATGTCATGTATAGTGTTTAATGTTTATCATTATACATAGCGTGTGTGTGTGTGTGTGTGTGTGTATGTGTCCGCCCACCTTGTGTATTAGCGAGGTTACGAGCACGGTGGGCAGTGCAAGTACATTGCGTTTCAGTGGTAAGGGTGCAATAATAAACGCCATCTGGTGGTCGAGTCCGGGAACTGTCTCTGCTGGCTAATCATTGCCGACATGGCTCAGCGACCCTCCATTACAGTATTAACGCTGAGTACACATTCGTCTTTCCTTCATGTTAGTGTCGTTCCTATAGGTATAATAGGACACGCCCACCAGAGTTTTTATAGTTTTCGAATTTGCATTCCTTTCAGAATGTACAATTAGTTTTAGTTTCACTTTTATGAATATTTTAGTTTAGTTTTTATTTAGTTTCAGAATTAATTTTAGTTTTCAGTAGTTTTCAGACTAAGGAAATGGAATGACTGATGGAACAATACCAACCTCAGTATCGGATCAAATCAGCTCAAAAAAGAAAATCAGTGGTATCTGTCATCCCCATTGCATGGTGCATTACCACCTGGTGGAGGCAGAGTGCAAAATCACACCTGGCAGTATCGCTAGCAATTACGTATTACAAATCAGCTGAAACAGCAAGCAATGAGAGCTCTTAGAGGTTGTTGGTTCGAGTCTTGTAAAATTGCCAGGAGTGAATATTGTCATGCCCCGCTCATCCAATCATCTCGTGTGCCACGCCCCCTCCTTAACCTCGTGTGGATTCCCTGTGTTAACCAGCTGTTTTCTGTTGCTGTCATTAGTTCAGTGTATTTAAGTCCATGTCAAAGTATATTTCCCTGGTCCTGTCATTAACGTTACGTAGAAGTTTCTTGTTCTGTGTTGCTGTTTCTTGATTACACCCTGTAATTTCCCGATCCTCTGTCTCCCTGCTCTTGCTTCCCTGGTGTGATGTGACAAATATAAAGTTCTTGCTGGCAAAATGTGAATACTGTGCTGACTGTCAGTGGAAATATCTTTTCTAAAGACGCTGGGTTACTGCAGCTGGTGGAGTACCACGGACAAATTTCACATTTCTAGAAGGGGTGACCTGTTTCAGAGAAGAGGAAACAGATGTTTAGAGAGTTTTTTCTAACACAAGAGCAGCGAGGTGCAGTGATGTAAAATGTCTGGTCAGGCTTTGAGATATGAGGTATGATAGATCAAAAAAATTGTGTAAACCTGTGTGAAGTTTTCCACCCATATGTTTCAGGTTTTAATCAAACTGATCTGAAACATTTGCGCTGCGTTTGTGATTTTATTGATCTCACTGATAAAAATATTAACTGAGTGAGTGAGCCTGGAGGTGAAACGACACCCCCCCCCAAACTCCTAATCTCACAGCAACAGGAATTAAGCAAAACGACAAAATATAAACATGTTACACTAGCAGTTTAACTGAACCATAATTTCAGAAAATGTGTCACTGAGATGCATGAAGTAGGGGAGCAAAGTGTAACCTAAACTGAAATACACTCACACAAGGCGTAATATGCATTTTGAATGACAAGTTTATTGAGAACAGGCACTTAAAATATTTTCATTAAATGTTAGGTGTGGCAGTTTTGAACTGCAAAATTCTTTCCAATGCACAAAAAGATTTAACAAAAAACACCTATTCAACACTTAAAAGAGGCAATTCCATGCTCTGAACAGCTCTGCAAACATGTGAGTACCGCCATTTTGGAGACAACTATGCAGGAAAGTTCCTTATAATCAACCCATTACCATCTGCAAATAGATGCAGTCAATCTGGAAAACACAAAGTGGCTGGAGTAAATTTTGTGTCAGACTAATGCCCAGGCTTGAAAGCCATTTACACAAAGACACACATTCAGCATTCTGTCCATTTCGCAAACTAGCCTGACCAGCTGAGGGTTACCGTCTAAACATCGTATACGTGCATATTCATTCCAATCCGGTTTCAGTCTGAGAAAAGAAAAAGCAGC
The DNA here is from genome assembly GCF_023856365.1 of Brienomyrus brachyistius. Taxonomy (NCBI): domain Eukaryota; kingdom Metazoa; phylum Chordata; class Actinopteri; order Osteoglossiformes; family Mormyridae; genus Brienomyrus; species Brienomyrus brachyistius. The sequence continues at coordinate 852,491 of NC_064536.1, read as the reverse complement.
CCTAACCAGTTAAGTTTGCTTAAGTACAGCTCTAATTTTGACATAAACCGTTAGAACGGAGCTGCTGGCATTAAATAAGAGGCACGGATCTGTGGGATTTTGACTCGGGTAACTCATAACTGGCACGAACAAAGTAACTTCATATGAAAAGTAATATAAACATTTTTGATTAAAAACAATTTCATGAAACGAAAGCTTAATTGTTGTCAAGTACAGTTTTTATTATTAGCTGAGCACGGAAGTAGTTTCATGCCCGACTATAATCAGATGGCGTCTCCTGCATTGGTTTTCTTACCTCTACGGGCGCTGGCAACGCAGTGTCTGAAGTACCTACCGCCACTAGATGGCGCCAAAATCAATTCTAATGTACTAGACTTTATACGGAAATGTACTGACTCGGAGCGCAGAAACGGCACAAACACAAGCCGGAAACACAAAATTAAAGTAGGTACATAGGAGAGTGAAGGCAGCTGGTGACGTTAGAACTTTTTCTCCATATTAAAGTGCTTTTAGTATTGTTAAAATACAATCACATAATCATGTGCACTTGCGTGCACGCAAGCTGACACACAAACACAAATTTTTTACATTCCAGTGCTTTAGGAGTGTCATACACATTTTCTCAAGTAACTAAGTTCCAATCAGTGTACTACTGCTGTTAGTACAATAGATAGACAAATGTAAATATGCAACTTTGTATAACAATGCATTCTCATAAGCACCGATCAAGAAATATCTCATTTTTAAGATATTCCTTTTATGCTCTGGCACTTCGTTTTGAATACCGTCTACTGATTATTCTTATGAAATATCTTCTGTGTGCTGCTACCATGTGCTTTGTGGTTTTTTCTACTTTATCTGCTAACACCACACACACACACACGCTCACACACACACACAGCATGACCTCAGCTTCTAAAAGAGAATTTAGCATTCTTTCATTGTCCTGTGGTGAAGTTCATTACATTTGTGCCACTAGGACAACTTTTATTAAAGTGTACAATGTGCTTTTCTGGGCACCTTCCTTTCTCTAGTCCTGGAGGCCACCAGTGCGTCAAGGTTTGACAGATTTCAAAATGAGGCCTTAAGCCCGGAATATGATGGAAATGTTGAACTGTTTCAGTCTATGGTTCATTTAGTGCTGTCAGGGAGTTAAGCTTCAGGGTTTAAGAAAGATCAGGAGATGCTGGTCTACGCATAGCCCTGCAGATGCTGTGAAAAGCTGAAAACGGCGAGTCAAGAAACAGTGACCCCTGCAGGGCACTCCGGGGTACAGGAGTCCCGCTGTGCCACAATATTCCCAAACAACACAGAAATCATTCTACAGCCCCTTCAGGATACACAAATGGCCTTCTCTCACTCATTAAATCATTATTTGGAAAGAAAAACACCAATGAAACACTCAATGGCAATGCAGTTTCTTCTCCATTTCCAACAAAGTCTAGGTAAGATAAAACGATAAAAACACAAGGGAGACCAGAACTATCATTTTAAAAAAGCCTCAACAGTCAGTCGGACAAGCATGAGCACGAAACTGGAGTGTTTACTCCAGTCGTGCTTGTACAAGCTACCTGTCACCATGCTACACGTTGCTGATACGGACGCTAAGTGGACTGCTGTCTCTAGGCCTCACTCGTTCTTCCCCCCTTTCCCTGTAGCTCTGCTCTAGGCGCATCTTTTCTGGGTCCGCCCCTTCAGTGACTCCGCCCCCAGGCTGTCCATGTGGGGGTGGGCTCTGGGCGGGGATCTGCTTGAACAGAGGCTGGGTCTTGGTCTTGGCCACCTTGTCGAAGAAGGAGAAGTCAGCCACGTACTTCCCGGAGGGCGAAAGGGAGACCACAGGTGGGAACTCGTAGCCCCAAAGGATCTCGTCAGGTAGGTAGGAGGTGCGCACTTGGCAGGTGGCAGACGTGGGCTCTACTGTCGCACTCAGGATCACCAGCAGCTCGAAGTCGGCCAGCTCGGGGTCTGTCCATCCCCCACCTGTACAGAGAAGAGCAGGACCTGCTGCTTCATAATGAAAGGTGAGCTGAAAGGCCGGCATCAGTGTGAAGGCATGCAGTAGATGCACATTCACCGTCATACTCAAACACATGGTGGACTTACAGGCAGACATGCTTTACAAGCACAGCTACTTGGTCCCCCCCAGGGATCATTCCCCACCCCCCCTACTGCCCACCTGCATCAACAACCACACTCAGTACACCGCCCACCTGTAAAAACAGTCTCGCGCATGACTCTGGCACACTTTGGAATCCGGCAGTGATAGTCGGGAGGAATTCATACACACATACAAACACACACTCTCACATGCACACACACACACACGGTCCTGTAATCATATCTTTTTGGGGACCACTCATTCATTTCTGTCGGAAAAATGCTAATGCTAACTATGTCAACCTTAATGCCGACCCATAACAATAACCATAAGTGACCAAACAAAATACAAGAGATTTTGCATTTTTAGTTTTTTTCATTGCAGTCACAGATTTTTATAAAATAGAGTTTTCCCAGGAAACTGGTCCCCATAAGGTAAAAAAAATGGGTATTCATCACGTTGTGGGGACATCACAAGGTAAGGTATACCTGGACCGCACACAGATACACACCGAACTTTGTGTCTCGATCTTCTGCCCCATCCACCCAACCACAAACAAAAAAAAGTGGTTTTGCTCAAGTTATAATTTTTCTAAATTTTATAAGAGAAACCTTTACACACATGTAGCCTAACACTGCACACCTTCATTCACACTGCACACCTCCATTCACACTGCACGCCTCCATTCACCACCCATTCACACTGCACTCCTCCATTCACACAGTCACATTTTACCCCTCCATTCACACATTCACACTGCACACCTCCATTCTGGCATTCACACTGCCCCCAACACACATACACTGTGCTCTTAGACACACAGGCTATGGGTAAACTCCACCTGTCCTACCTGATTCTAACATCTCCCCACTACCCCCCGTCATACCCTTGGCGGCCCAGGGTCGCAAGGGGCTGCTCTCGTCAATCACGTGGTAGAAGGTGAGGGGCAGGATGAGGAAGGGGCTGTCACTGGAGGTGTCCACCTGGAAGGGGACATTCCTCTGGTCCAGGCGTACTGTCTCACCCTCCTTGGTCAAAGAGGTCTGCAGAAGCTTCCCAGTCACCTGAAGGAGACACATGCACAAATACACACACACACATAATGTCAGTTTTGGACACAAACCAACTTAGAGAAGATGGGTCCACAGATAAATCCTGTAAAAAAATGCCAATAACTGTAATTATAATGATATATATAGCAATGTCACTGACACATACAGACACACACAATAACATACACTGTGCAGACCCAAATAAATTGTGTAAATTCACACACCAAAATGTGCATTAGCACATAAGCACCTGCACAGCCGGTACAGACTGTGTGGACACTCAGGGACACAAAGGGATACACACAGGGAACACATGGATACAGAGGGATACACAGATAGACACAAAGAGAAACACACTGGTACACACAGAGAGATACAATGGGACATAAAGAAAGTCATATGGAGGCACACACAGAGGGACACATGGAGAGTCACACAGAGAGATACAATGGGACATGCAGAAAGACATACAGAGGGCACAAAGAGGAACACATGGAGAGTCACACAGAGATACAACAGGACATACAGAAAGACACACAGAGGAATACACTGGGACAAGAGAGATACACAGACAGACACAATGGAACACACAGAGAGATACAACGGGACACATGGAGAGTCACACAGAGATACAATGCAACATAGAGAAAGACATACAGGGGGAAACACAGAGTCACACAAAGAGATACAATGGGGCATACAGAACGACAAACAGAGGGACATACAGAAAGACACACAAAGGGACAAAGAGAGATACAATGGGACACACTGAGAGTCACACAGAGATACAATGCAACATACAGAAAGACATACAGGGGGAAACACAGAGTCACAGAAAGAGATTCAATGGGGCATACAGAACGACAAACAGAGGGACACACAGAGGGACACAAGGAGAGTCAAACAGAAAGATACAATGGGACACACAGAAATACATACAGAGGGACACAGAGAGAGACACATATAGAGTCAAACAAAGAGATACAATGGGACACACAGAAAGACATACAGAGGGACACACAGAGAGACACAATGGGACATACAGAAAGACATACAAAGGGAGACACAGAGTCACACAAAAAGATACAATGGGGCATACAGAAAGACAAACAGAGGGACATACAGAGAGATACAATGGGACATGCAGAAAGACATACAGAGGGCACAAAGAGGAACACATGGAGAGTCACACAGAGATACAACAGGACATACAGAAAGACACACAGAGGAATACACTGGGACAAGAGAGATACACAGACAGACACAATGGAACACACAGAGAGATACAACGGGACACATGGAGAGTCACACAGAGATACAATGCAACATAGAGAAAGACATACAGGGGGAAACACAGAGTCACACAAAGAGATACAATGGGGCATACAGAACGACAAACAGAGGGACATACAGAAAGACACACAAAGGGACAAAGAGAGATACAATGGGACACACTGAGAGTCACACAGAGATACAATGCAACATACAGAAAGACATACAGGGGGAAACACAGAGTCACAGAAAGAGATTCAATGGGGCATACAGAACGACAAACAGAGGGACACACAGAGGGACACAAGGAGAGTCAAACAGAAAGATACAATGGGACACACAGAAATACATACAGAGGGACACAGAGAGAGACACATATAGAGTCAAACAAAGAGATACAATGGGACACACAGAAAGACATACAGAGGGACACACAGAGAGACACAATGGGACATACAGAAAGACATACAAAGGGAGACACAGAGTCACACAAAAAGATACAATGGGGCATACAGAAAGACAAACAGAGGGACATACAGAGAGATACAATGGGACACATGGAGAGTCACACAGAAATACAACAGGACATACAGAAAGACACACAGAGGGACACAAGGAGAGTCAAACAGAGATACAATGGGACATACAGAAAGACATACAGAGGGACACACAGAGGGACACACAGAGGGACACAAGGGGACACACAGAGTGACGCACAGAGGGATACATGGGGCTGGCCATCCACCTGGCATCCCAGAAGGAGGCTCTTGCGCATGTTGGCCACTCGGATCATGAGGCAGGGTCGGCCCTCATGGTTGGACACCACCGCATGCTGGCTGAACTTCACCGTCTCCCCTCGCTTCTTAGGCCGTGCCACCTGTGTGGCAAATGGGGTGGTGGGGGGGCTCACAAATCTCACTCGGCACCATAGGCAGATGCAAAAACAAGGTGTCATGTTTTTTGCTAAATATACTACTAAGTGACACTGTGATATATGGCCTAAACTACCTTGGCGAGGAAGGTGCCAGTGATGAAGATCTCCATCACCATGGTAATGACAAGTTGGAGGATGAGGAGGATGATGGCGACAGGGCACTCTTCAGTGATGCACCGGAAGCCGTAGCCAATAGTGGTCTGAGACTCCAGGGAGAAGAGGAAGGCGCCTGTCAGGGTCTGCATCTGCATCACGCACGGGGTGTGATTCGACGGGGGGTCAAACTCTGCCAAGGAAAGGAGGCGGGGTGCGGGACAGGGTCACACCTGACAGCAAGATGTGTTTGACAGCACTTATATTAGGGAGCACTGTTACTCTCTCTTGTGTAGCCCAACCCTACATCTGTAGGAGAATACTTGGCAAAGGACATAAGCCTATTATGGCAATAATAATGTGAATATGGAGGAGAAGAATCTGGGAATGTCATTTGCCTGAATTTCTGAACTATTTCAATTTGAATTTTAGAATTTAATGATCAGTTATTTTTGACACACCACAGCACACAGTGCACAACAACAAAATGTGTCCTCTGCATTTAACCCATATGTGACATCGTGACACAGCAGGGGGCAGCTAATTCAGCACCCAGGGGTGGCACCTTGCTCAGGGTAAATTGAGTCTGCAATGTTTCAATTACAAGTGCTCTTCCCTAACCATTAACTGCCCACAAAAGCAGCTCTCCACTAAAATATTTCGAAAGATTTATATAGGATGAAGAGAGACCCGAGTGTGTAAACTAGGTCTCTAAAATTCAATAATTGAAATTACTCATGGTCTCAAAGTAACCACTAGAATGTATGGAAATATTGCCAAGATAGAACAGAATGACTTTATCGCCAACAAAGTTCAATCTTCACATAACCCATCTTGGACTCCTGAGACACGGACATTCACTGATGACTGAAGTTTGGGGTCAGAGCACAGGGTCAGTCATTTATCTGGAGCATTTTTTTAGTCTTGAGGGCCAAATGGCACCGGGAAGCTTTCCGATCCCAGACACAGAGGCCTAACCCGTAGGGACGCACGAATGTCCCGGTCTTGGCCAGGCATGAACACCTCTGTAGCTGTGAGTGAGTTTGTCGCTCATCCAGTCTGTGCCTCCAAGCCTCCGGGCCACTTGGACTCACCCAGCAGGTCTCCGTGAACGAGGGCCACCAAGTACCACAGCACCCCAAACAGGAACCAGGTTCCGGCGAAGGTGGCGGAGAACAGGAAGAACTTGTAGCGCCACTGCATGTCCAAGAAGGTGGTCCAGAGGTCGCGTAGGTAGAGCGCCCCACGCCCGCTGACGTGGTCGATGCGCACGTTGCTCCGGCCATCCTTGGAGAGCACGCGCCGACGCCTCCGCAGCGCCCCCTGTCCGCCGACGATGCCCCCTGTAAGTAGAGGCTTCAGCACATCTGTCTGGGTCGTCTGAGAATGGCACACCTTCTGGGGGGAGGTGCTCTGGGAGTTGGGGGGTGTGGCTGAGGTCATCTCTGTGGGGTCAGCACAGGGGAAGTTTGGTCGTCACACACACAACAGAGCCAAGTCCGATCAATTGCAATCAGTATTTATTAAGTGTATCAATGTGTAAAAAAAGCAGGCAAAATGATGTGGGACAGCGAGGGACGAATCCACAACTTTCTCCCTCATTAGCAAAAATGGCAGTTTTTTTGTGCTACTGTGCAGATCGATTCCGGGCAAACACGAAGGAAAAAGGCATGCTTTATTCTCCGTGAGAGGAACCTTTAACTGGCAAACATGGGGCAAAGGACAAATTTTCAACTGGGAATTGAAGCAGGCAAACATTTCATCTGGCAAGGGTAGAAATTTGTACTTGAATTGGCCCATTATTGGTCTTTCCCAGTCTCGCCTTGTTGTCCGCCAGGGTTACCTCCCAGGCACCCTCTAGCCGCACTTGTTCCTTGTTACACTATCTCTCTGTTTCCCACACTCTCTTTTCACCTGATTTCAGCCCCACCCTTCATCTTGGTGGAATGCCCTCCCCAGCTCGGGTTTGCACCTCTGCGTCTCGCCCTTTCAGGGGAAGACCCGACGCTAACTCTCAGGAGGGGGCAAGCTTACATCCCCCCTTTCAGCCAGAAAAGAGCGAGTGCAAGCACAGCCCTAAACCTCCACTCCTTTCCGCTGCCTTCACCTCTCCAGGTCCTAGGAGGCGAAATGAAATTAATGAATAAAGCTTTCAATCATGTACATATATACACAGACACAGTGTATGTGCATGTGTAGCACCCCCAACTTAACTTGGTGCTTACACAGGGAGTGTTGTGTACAAGCCCGTTACTATGACAACAGCCTCCCGGAGTCTTTTAGCTTAGTCAGATGAACACTTTTGCCGGAGGGATTTTTTCATGATACGCATACAGCTACTGGTGTCATGGCAAACAAAGATGAGTGGATATAAACAGGACGGGGGGGGGGGGGGGGGTGGCGAGTGGCTTGAACTGCGATGTTTCAGGGGGAATGAAGCACGCGGGGGTTGGGGGGGGGGGGGCTGTAAATCTAGCAGCGAGAACAAAAGCACATCCACAAAGCTGCCCTTGTCTGTCTCACTATCCAACTCTTCTTCATTCACAACTTTCTCCCCCAGCACGAATTAGATCTGTATAAATCAACCAATAAATATTATTCAACAGCTGCAGGACTTCAAGAATAAGAACTGGTAATTATAATAATGGTTCTCTGCAGCAACAGCCACAAATCAAAGCACTATCTGAAGCAGCGGGGTAATCTGAGTCTGGTCAGATGGCTTACTTTCTGTCCCTCTGGTGACTACATTTCAGGCTCCTCTCATTCCTGGATAGAGCAGATAATCATTTTCCCCTTTGAATGGCACAGGGAACCACAGGGAAGGTTCCACCTCCCAAATGCAGCTTTTCTTAAGAGTTTATTCCCTTCCAGGAGACTCATCTCCCAGGCGTGTCACCACAACACCAAGGTAAGCGGACAGCAAGAGTAAAACGTCCAGGTCTCCATCCTGTAGCTTGGAGATCAAAGCTGGTAGCTTCAGCTTTGACAGCAGCCCTGTCACGCAAGGTCACAGAAGCGTTGGGGCCCCCCTGCCCTCCCCCACATCAGCTACCATTCCCCATGTGACGAATCGCTGTTTTTTGTCAGTTATGCTCCCGGTAAATTTAGCATGCAACTCAATAGCATGTTTCTTTATGCCAAACACAATGAATTGCCTTTTGAAGTAAATAATGCGTTTATACCGTGTTTACACAGCCCCTCGTCCTCCCCACAGCCCCCACTGGGGTTCGAGTTCAATTCCAAACGGAGGCCCTAAGGTTAGGAAGGAATGTTAATCAAAATACAGTGGAGAGAAAGGAAACGATTGTTGTGTGGAGAATAATCACCAGGCAGAATGTGAAGAAGAGGAAGAGTGAATTATCTGGGAATTTGAGGGGTCGAAGGATCTAAGAATGAGGGATCGAGCTACTTTTCATGTGTGCAGGCAGTTGTGCCTGCTGGTACTGCCTGCATTTTCATCAGTGTCCACTGGGGGCGCTGCTGAGCCGACAGTTCTGACCTCCGACCTTCCTGCTGGGCTTCAGCCTACTCAGCCAAGCATGTGCCTCCCTGACCTATTCGCAGTGGACAGCCATGCACGGGGAACGCACACGCACACATAGCAGTGCATGCGGAGAAGCCCTCTGTCACGCACACACACACACACACAGTATCAGTACACAGTGATGACATGTGACAGCCATCATTACCACACCGATAGTAAACTACTACCCTGTCTCAATGTTCCACCCAAGTCCTTCTAATGCACAGACGTCAACGAAACCCACAGCATTTCTTGGTTTCCAACTCAACCGCAACATTGACAAGACAGATAGGATCTGCAAAGTTAGCAGATTATCAAAAGCTGCCCAGGCATGATGACTAAAATCCCTAACATCGTGTGCAGCCAGTGTGATCAGCACGGCTGCATTCCAACTTGCGATATTTCATTCATGCCATCGGTACCTTACGGTTACTAAATTAAATCCTGCATCCATTTCTGAAAAAAACACCAAAGCAAAGAGGCTTTACATCATCAGCTACAATACTGGCTGTTCGACAAAACGCATTCCTGAAAAGCAGCCGAAATTGCCAAAACTTCAACAGCAGGCTTAGTGGCATAATCACCGATAGTTACTCTGCCGTTCTCTTCCTCCGTCCACTTCATCCCTATCTTGCCTCCTAAGTTTTGCTATCGCCGGTCCTCCATGTCTCTGCCGTTTTCGCTGGTGTCTCTCCCTTCCTCTCTCACTCGCTTTTGCTGCTTCTCCCTCCCTCCCATGTGGACAAGAATCCTTTGTTTAGAAGAAAGATGAAAGGGACAAAGGACACCATTGAGAAGGGGGGGGGCAGAGTTGTGTGTGTGTGTGTGTGTGTGTGTGTGTGTGTGTGTGAGAGTTAAAGAGAGAGCTGGTTGGGGGGGTGCTGGAGGGAGCCGAGGAAGAGAGACAGACACGGATTTGTGACAAAGAGACCCTCGTTAGTATTCCAGAGTGCTGGGTAATCCTGCACAACCAGGCCTGCTGCTAACCCTCCTTCATCGAAGAGGCCCAGAGAGGAACGCATACCCCCGCAGAGCGGGCACATGAGCATTCTGCAACACCCCCCCCCCCCCCCAAGCTGACAGCGGCCTCCACAAGGCTATCCCAGTCAGTGAACCCCAGTCCTCCGTGGCCCAATTGACCATGCCGTGACCATGACCTGGAAATATGCAGGGAAGGAGAGCTGGGCGGGAAGCCACGTGAAGGAGCAGCGAGGAGCAGCGAGGAGCAGTGAGAAGGTCGAGGGGAGATGTTCGCTGGAGGATCTGGCTGCCTGAGGTGTGCCCTGTGCCACCCTTCAAACTCCTGTCACTTAAGCAGATTTTCTAACTGCCTTACTGCCAATCACACTGTGGAAAAAGCACGTTAAAAATCAGTGTAACACTGAAGCATTTAACTCACAATTTAAAATGCAGCTAAAAAGGTCTGACCTATTAGAATGAATGCAAACTAGCATTAAGTGTCAGGCAAGGCAAGTTTATTTATGTGGCACAATTCAGATGCAAGGCAATTCAAAGTCTATAAAAAGGACACTGAAAGGGATGGTTGTTAAACACCACAAATGGCTTCAATATTTGCCACAGATCTGAATCAGTACCCCTGTGACCCACTCACAACAAATATTGCATGTCTTGCTCAGGCTGCCTTTGAGAGACCTTCTAGGATGATTACCTAGGGAGCACAGAACCTGGACTGCTAAGTAAAACTCTGTTCCCTTGGGGGCTCCCGTAACCCGAGATGATAATGCCTCTAAAAAAACACAAGAATGGCTTCAAGAACACCAGGACAAAGTCATCCGCCTTCCACAACGTCCTCGGTCACCACATCTAAACATCACTGAACTTTTATGGGAAGTTCAGGAATGCAGAGTGCAAAGCAGATTTCCACCTCCTTCATCCCTCAAAGAGCTGTAGGCTGCTCTTCTTGAAGAATGGCTCAATATTCCACAGCCTACAGGTCAGCACTAGTGGTGACAGCATTCCAAGAAGGGCTGAAGACAAAGGGTGGCCCTATCACTTATTTGATGCTTAATTTTATTACATTGTTAGGCGATTCTTTACTTTTGTCCACCACATATGTGTTTCTGGACATCATGGAGAAGAACTTGCAAGCTTCTGGCCACTGCAGTAACGTTCTGGCATCGCCGAGGAACCACGTTGACCATCCGCAGTGCCGGCATTCCACAACTCCACGCTACCCGATTCATATTTATTCATCATCGCTCCATTCATTCATTATGCATTCACGTTTATCCACCGGCCATCTGCGTGTACTCTCAGAGTGGGCCCACGCAGGTCCGACAAAGCCCGGCCAGGGTGGCCAACAACATCGGAAGCTACCGCTCACACACTGAGCCAGATTATCTGCATCCTAAATCTGCTAATTTGACCTAATGAGGCTCGAAGCCCCTCAGTCAGTGGTTCAGCATAAAAACATGAGCTTTCCTCATAAGTCCGAACGAGCCGAACCCGAGCCTCCCCGTTCACCGCCTTCATGCTCTGAACCTGTTCTGCTTTCCTAATCGCTGATTCACATACATTATTACCTTCACTAAAGAGTCTGTGAAAAGCAATTCACACAGCCACAAAACAGTGTTTTACGCTTGTTGGTTCCTGGCTGTTAAATACAAAACAAGTGTCAATAAAACGCTCCCACGTGTTTCATTAATTATCAGTTAAAGGAACAAACTTGCGACCTAATGCCGTGCCAGCTCTTTCCAAAGTCCTGCCGTGTCTTTGTCGATGAATTTCCACCGAGCGGAAGGCGGTCTTTGTGAGAACGGATGCCCAGAGACACACACAGAAATAGAGAGACAGATTTAGAAAGTGATTCAGGTACCAAAGAAATGACGTATACAGATATAAACAGTGATTATTTAAACTGTGAGTTTGCAAGTGATGTCACCGGTTCCATTCATCCATCGACTTATCTTGGTCAAGTGATGAATTTCCATTTGATTCAGTTTACAGTTGCGAGGGATCACGAACAGGGTCGGCCTGTCTGAGACATTAGTACTCTGCATAACTTAGTTGCACCAAAGGGTATAATTTCAGTGGGTTACCCATCTCTTTATCAATGCCCCAAAAAACGACATTACAAGGGAATGTGTATAATTAAACTATTCCTGATCCTACAGATTCTCATTTACCTTTAAAAGTTAACAATGATGCTGACAGTAAGATAATAATTGAAACATCTAGAATGTGTCTTATATGTGATTTATTCCGCGCCTGAACGTAACAGTACATTGGAATACAGGTCACTCACTGTGAACATAAAGTGCACTGGAATACAGGACACTCACTGTGAACATAAAGTGCACTGGAATACAGGACACTTACTGTGAAAAGTGCACTGGAATACAGGTCACTCACTGTGAACATACAGTGCACTGGAATACAGGTCACTCACTGTGAACATAAAGTGCACTGGAATACAGGACACTTACTGTGAAAAGTGCACTGGAATACAGGTCACTCACTGTGAACATAAAGTGCAGTGGAATACAGGTCACTCACTGTGAACATACAGTGCACTGGAATACAGGTCACTCGCTGTGAACATAAAGTGCATTGGAATATAGGTCACTTACTGTGAACATACAGAGCATTTGAATACAAGAAAACAACTGAATGCAAATGTAATCCAGGTGTGGGACCGCCTGTGACATGAAATGTTTTCTAGAAAATTCTACTTGTGTCTTTAAATTGTGGGATGAATGCAGCAAAGATACACAGGCCATCATAAATGGATTATTTGTTGGATATAAACAGAGCTTTTAGTCAAGAAGCCGAAGATAAACATTTTCATTAAATCGCATTAGTTAAAGGACCATGCTCCATGTCCTTCTTGTTTCAAGAGAACCATCTGAGTACTAAGTCAATGTTTGGAAAATTATTTTTAAGAAGAAACTACAGAGGAGCCCTTGGTGAATGATTTTTGCTCAGAGAAATACAATGTGTTTCTGAAACTGACAGTGACAACATATAAAACTGTGAGTAGCTCGAGATGAAAGTAAAGCAACATTATTATTATCCATCCATCCATCCATCCATCCATTTTCCAAACCGCTTATCCTATTGGGTCGCGGGGGGTCCGGAGCCTATCCCGGAATCAATGGGCACGAGGCAGGGAACAACACAGGATGGGGGGCCAGCCCATCGCAGGGCACACTCACACACCATTCACTCACACATGCACACCTACGGGCAATTCAGCAACTCCAATTAGCCTCAGCATGTTTTTGGACTGTGGGGGGAAACCAGAGTACCCGGAGGAAACCCCACGACGACACGGGGAGAACATGCAAACTCCGCACACATGTGACCCAGGCGGAGACGCGAACCCGGGTCCCAGAGGTGTGAGGCGACAGTGCTAACCACTGCACCACCATGCCGCCCCCCATTATTATTATTATCATTATTATTACGTTTAATACAAGACAGTAAAATGTGTTTAAGTCAGACTTCTCAAAACACTTAGGTCTACTAAAAGATTAAAGATTTTTTTACCACATAATGATTGAGGGACTGAAAAAAAGAACACTGTTATACCTGCCTGAGTTGTGTTTTAATTAATGAGTTGTTTAGAAACAGAATGTTATTGAGGTACCCATGACACCAAATTACTACATTGTTGTCTTCTTCTAAAAAAGTGAGAGACTTCTGCCGGAAATGATACGCTGAACTCCTGCAAAGGCAACGGTTACATCTGGCTGTCTGTCAGCTAATATGACTGTTATAGAACCAGGAAATTAGCTTTCCAGGGCATATATAGGCTACAGTTAGAATGACGGGCTGTGTCTCCCCGCCATGCACGGTAATACATCTTCTAATACAGAAAACGTAAAGATATTGTACATTGCCAATGGGAAATTGTATTTGTAGTTTTTGAAGAAAGCTTATTAAATGATTTGAAACCATACAGCATGCATATACATATTGTACGAAAATAACATGAGAAAAAGAATCTTTGCTGTTTGCAACAGTATTCCGACAGGGAAGCCAACAGCGAACAGGTGAACAATGTTCAGCATCACGGGCGAAATGTTCGAATATTATTCGGATAGCATTCACGATTTCTTACCTGTTCGCTTGGATTCTTCTGCCACTGATATCAATGCAAATTATTATTAAGGCCTCAAAGAGATAAACAAAATGTGACCAGAAGGGTCTCTTCTACAAACGATCCTTTCGGAGTTCCCTGCACTTAGTGACTGTTTTATCACGTGCATGCCCACTAGTCTAATGCTTTACGTGTTTTATTTGTAGGTAGTTTACTTGTTTTAGTGCAGTACTGAGTTATTAAAGTGCAATCTGCGTGTCAGCTCGTACCGGTTGGACAGATGCGGAGCGCCGGCTACCGGAGCCCCAAGTCTTCTTTTCGCTCCCAGCGCAGCTGTACTTTCAACAGGAGTTTGTGTGTTTATATGAAGTCGTGTCGGCTTGCGTGTGTACCTTCTCTCTCGTTTCTCTCTCATTGAAAATGGAAAAAAAGAACTATTCAGTCACTTCCCCCCTCTCTCACAAGACCTTTTCAATTCATTAATTCAGCTCGCCACCCCCATTCTCTCCCCTCTGCTCCGCTCTTCTCTCCTCAACCTCCCTCTCTCTGCCCGTCTCTCCAGCCGTTTAAAGTACTTCGCATTACTGGGAGTTAAGCTTAAAACACTTGCTGTAAAATCCAATTACTGCTTTACGCTGTGCTGCGGACACGCGTGTGTTTTTCTGTCTGTGTGATCGGGGGCGTGTTGGTTATTCGGTGTATCGCTTGTTTGTATCTCTACATCCGAGGAGACCACTCAGACTGAAGCGTGAAAAATCTGCTTGAATGACTTAGAGAACGTATACTACCTTTTAAAGCGGAATACAACACTCCTGCAAAAGGGGAATGTAGACGTGGAAATTATAACACATACAGTAGTTAGGAATTAAGTGTTCTTTGGCTTTAGGGTTCCTGCAGAAGCATCCATCCATACATCCATCTATCTTCCAATGGTTTGTCCTGAACCTGAAAATATTATGGTAGTCTAGTCTGGAGCTTCAAAGTCAGTTTTTCAGGAAGTCCTAGAAATGCATATTTTGCTTGCAAACAACAGAGCATTTAAACGGAATTAATTTAGTTTAAAAACATCCCTCAATATGACTGAGCTGTTAGAGATGCTCGGTGCAATGGCATCCTGTAAGCAGCTCATAATACACTGTTAAAAAAATTAAAGGAACACTTTTTAATTAGAATATACCATAAAGTCAATTAAACTACTGGGATATTGATCAGTCAATTGGTCAGTCAAGTAGTGAGGGGGTTGTTAATCAGTTTAATCTGCTTTGGTGTTAATGAAATTAACAACAGGCACACCAGACGGACAACAATGAGACGACCCCCAAAGCAGGAATGGTTTAACAGGTGGGGGCCACTGGTATTGACACTGACCTCTTCATTTTTTCTGATGGTTTTTTCACTAGTTTTGCATTTGGCGCCGGTCAGTGTCACTACTGGTAGCATGAGGCGATACCTGGACCCTACAGAGGTTGCACAGGTAGTCCAACTCCTCCAGGATGGTGCATCAATACGTGCCATTGCCAGAAGGTTTGCTGTGTCTCCCGGCACAGTCTCAAGGGCATGGAGGAGATTCCAGGAGACAGGCAGATACTCAAGGAAAGCTGGACAGGGCCGTAGAAGGTCCTTAGCCCATCAGCAGGACCGGTATCTGCTCCTTTGTGCAAGGAGGAGCAGGATGAGCACTACCAGAGCCCTGCAACATGACCTCCAGCAGGCCACTGGTGTGAATGTCTGTGACAGAACAATCAGAAACAGATTTCATGAGGGTGACCTGAGGGCCCAACGTCCTCTAGTGGGCCCTGTGCTCACTACCCAGCACCATGGAGCTCGATTGGCATTTGCCATAGAATACCAGAATTGGCAGGTCTGCCACTGGCGCCCTGTGCTTTTCACAGATGAGAGCAGGTTCACCCTGAGCACATGTGACAGAGATGAAAGGGTCTGGAGAAGCCATAGAGAACATTATGCTGCCTGTAACATTGATCATTATGTCCGTTTTGGTGGTGGGTCAGTGATGGTCTGGGGAGGCATATCCATGGAGGGATGCACAGACCTCTACAGGCTAGACAACGGCACCTTGACTGCCATTAGGTATCAGGATGAAATCCTTGAACCCATTGTTGGACCCTGTGCTGGTTCAGTGGGTCCTGGGTTCCTCCTGGTACATGACAATGCACAGCCTCATGTGGCAAGACCATGTAGGCAGTTCCTGGAGGATGAAGGAACTGATACCATTGACTGCCCCCCACGCTCGCCTGACCTAATTCCAATAGAACACCTCTGGGACATTATGTTTTTCAGTCCATCCAACACTGCCAGGTTTCACCTCAAACTGTCCAGGAGCACAGTGATGCCCTGGTACACATCTGGGAGGAAATGCCCCAGGACACCATCTGTCAACTCATTAGGACCATGCCACGACACTGGCAGGCATGCATACAAGCACATAGGGGCCATACGAACTACTGAGTATGATTTTGAGTTGCTGCAATGAAATTTCAGCAAAATGGACTAGCCTGCCGCATCATTTTTCACTTTGATTTTCGGGGTGTCTTTGAATTCAGCCCTCTGTAGGTTGATAATTTCATTTCTATCAAACGATGTGGCATCCTTTCGTTCCTAACACATTACCCAGTCCATATCAGTATAGATATCCAGCATGATTTTTTTTCCCATTGAGATCCAATGTGTTTTCCTTAAGATGTTCCTTTTTTGAGCAGTGCATAATGTTGTGTGACTGTATGAGACTGTTTTTGGCTGTGCAGCAGGTGCCAGGTCCTTGTTCTTTCTCTGCCTCGATGCCCGGTTGGGTCGCAGGATTCATGCGTGCCTCGATGCTCGGTAGGGTCGCAGGATTCATGCGTGCCTCGATGCTCGGTAGGGTCGCAGGATTCATGCGTGCCTCGATGCTCGGTAGGGTCGCAGGATTCATGCGTGCCTCGATGCTCGGTAGGGTCGCAGGATTCAAGCGTGCCTCGATGCTCGGTAGGGTCGCAGGATTCATGCGTGCCACGATGCTCGGTAGGGTCGCAGGATTCATGCGTGCCTCGATGCTCGGTACGGTCGCAGGATTCATGCGTGCCTCGATGCTCGGTAGGGTCGCAGGATTCATGCGTGCCTCGATGCTCGGTTGGGTCGCAGGATTCATGTGTGCCTTGATACTCAGTTGGGTCGCAGGATTCATGCGCTCACTGGCTCGACACATTTATCCAGCTATTTGTATATCCCGGCACAATTTTCAAAGCTTGACTGTCTGACCATCAATTCTGTAAATATGTTTTTTATGAAAGGCTTGTCTCTATAAGAACTTTAAAAAAATGTTCTCCCTATGCTAGTACACTCTCAGAAAAAAAGGGTAAAAAATTGTACCTTTGCTTGTCACTGGGGCTGCACCCTCAAGGGTCTAGCAGTTGTACCCTTAGCTGTAGGTAATTGTACTTCAAAAGGTACAGAAATGGACTCTGAGGAACATTTCTGCATCATTGGTACATTAATGTTGTTTGTACCTTTGGGATGTAATTTCTGTACTTTAAAAGGTACATTTACAAGAGTACAGGCTCAATGACACACATTTTTTTCTGATAGTGTAGTTTATGTGTACCAACATGCTTTTCGTGTATTTTGGTCGTCATATGTGCTGTGCCCAGAACTGGCACAAATCAGAGTGAATATATCAGCTGGCACACGATTGGGGGCACCAGTGTCAACTGGGAGAGGTGGGGGGGGGCAACGGTAAAGGTTTCCACAGGGGGGCGGGTGGCACTGCTTTGCGGGTGGCCCACTAATCTGAATGAGAGGCTTGTCCCCCGCCCCCTCGTGGCATTGACTGCGCCCCTCATAAAAAATAAGCAGAACTGTGTTTGTGGCATTATGATCAGCAACAGAGAGATGATTCTCTGTTGATATACACAGTGAATGAAAGTCGTGGGAGTTCATGTCTACAGCATGGCACTGTGATCCCTCTCTTCATTTTGGGGTACAGAACATCATGTTTGAAGAAATTGTAGGAAGAGGGATTTTGTGAGAGGAATTCTGTCTCGGTTCCTAGCTAATAGAAGGTGTTGGTGCATTTATTAAGTTTACACTTTTAAAAGAGGGATTATGAATGCAGTCCAGTGATACAGAGGTTTAAAATGGCAACTGTGGTAGAGGGCAACAGTGATACACAGTAAATGTGTGGTACAATACTGCAAAAACATACCATGTTACAGTGCGACCAGGTAACTGTGTTACAGTGTAACAAAAACATAGATTAATACTGTGCTGCAGATTAACACCATATTACAGTGCACCCAGGTACCCCTGTGTAAAAACACAGAGTAATACTGTGCTATAGACTAACACCATGTTACCAGGTGTGACTAGGAGACTGTGTAGTATAGCGAAGTGTGCTATGGAATACCAGAGTGTCGAAAAAAGTATTAAATTGTACCTTTGCTTGTCATTGGGGCTGTACTTACTAGTGTACCAAATGTACCCTAGCTGTAGGCAATTGCACCTTGTAAGATGTAAAATGGACTATTAAGAAGAATTTTGTACCATTCAGGGTACATTAATGTTGTTTGTACCTTAAGGATGTTCTTCAGAGTCTGTTTCTGTACCTTCAATTAGAGTAGAGCTAGGGTACAACTGGCAGACCCTGAGGGTACAGCCCCAGTGACAAGCAGAGGTATAAATAGGTACTCTTCTTTCTGACAGTGCAGTGTCACATGATGGTGCAGAGTAACAGAGTGTTACAGGGTGGGACTGTATCGCAACAGAGTTATTGTGTGGTACAAAGTGCTAGTGTGATACAGTGGCGTAAAGTAAATATGCAGAGAACCACAGTTGGCACATTACACTACAGAGTAAACAGCGTCGCCAGCAAAGGCCGGCTGCAGTGTAACAGCGCGTTCCATCCTAAAGGACAGCATGTACCACAGACAGTCAGGACACCACTGTTCTCACTAGTACAGGGTATTCTCGGCTTCAATACGCCTGCGCGCTTTTGGATGAGTGCTCAGCTCCCAGTTCCAGCTTCGTCTTTGTGTTTCTGCTGGTCCCAGAGGGGGTTAATTCCACAGGAACAGATGCAGTGGCCGAGAGCGAGAGAACCATAGCGATGCGGAGGGGGGCCGCACGCTTGGCCCGCTCGCACCGGTAGACGGTTTTTTTCCTCTCCTTCCCTTCTTTTCTCTCGTGCTCTTTCTAGCTTTTGATTTCGTTTGTTATTGTGTCACCCATTCCCTTCTCCCTTTTCTCCCTCCTTCCTTCCTGGCTCTCTCTCTGTCTGCCCTTTTGTTATTTGTCGTTTTTTACCTTCCCTTCTACGTCCCCATTCTGTCGTTTTCCTGGCTTCCTGGTGATCCCCCTCTCCAGCTCTCCTTTGCCTTTCTAATGCTTTCCGGTAGGTCTGCTGTCACAAAGTCTTCCTTTGAACATACCTTTATTCAATCCATCTTTTACTTCTCCTACCTTCCCTTGCTACAACATATTTTTATTCAAATAAAAAATATTCTAATAAAAAATAATGTTTAATGAAAACAGAACAAGAGAATAAAAGATAGAACAAGCAGCAAATGACGACTGTGACCTAGGAGAGTGAGGCCACTGGAACACTTGTAGTATCTTTGGTGCCCTCTACTGGTTAATAGAAGCATAACACAGTCAGTAATGCTGAGTTAATGTCTTCCTAAATCAACCAGATTTTTTTTCCAGTATAACCCTTAGAGAAGAAACCTGAAAAATAGCTCAAAGTGTCCCCCCTGACATAGATTAGCTGGTCCCCCTGCTTGTATGTACAAGGTCTAATAAGTCTGGCTCTTGCCCTTGTGTTTCCAGCTACAGATATTCTCCTGGCTGGATGTTTTATGTGTTTCTTCTGTAAACATCACTGTAGTATGTGAAAATACCAGGAGGGCAGCTGAGTGCCTCTTGCAATGCGATCATGGCGCTCAGGAACCTGCTCTTAGATTTTCTGTAAGGGGCACTGGGTCCGGGAAAACGGCTGCTTGTTTCTTGGCTGTTATGCAGCCATGTGGCGCCATCATCAGACCTAAGAACTTTCCTGAGATGGTTTCCCATAACGACGGATATCGTGGGTCAAAGGCACCCTTGGGCTTTTCACTAAATGCAACCAAGCCTGGATTTAGCAAAAGGAGAGAAAGGTGCCTCATCAAGTTATATTACGTCCCCCCACTTGGTTGGGGGCTGAGATTTTGTGCTGCTTACACCAGGTTATGTTTTTTGTGCGTTGGCCTTGGGAACAAGTGGTTTCCAAACAGCAGCCGTGCCAAATATCCCAGCTTTGTGAAGCTCACAATATGCATTTTTTGTGTTGAGACTGGGCCACTGAGGCTCCGGGTTCGACTCTGAGGCCGTACCTTTGTGCTAAGTGTCCATCAGAGAGTCAGCCAAGATTCCTCTTTAACAAAGCGGCTTGTCAGTGTTTGGAATATTTTGTGATGATCTATGGGGGTTGTCGCTCTTGACATGCAGTTTTCGTGGCCGATGTATCTATAATTTATAACTCTTTGGACTTTCATTGCCTCACGTTGCTTTGAAAGGTCATATATCATATATAGCCGACACATAATAATTATTATCATTCCAGCCCTTACGACTCATCTTTGTAGCTGCAGGTATAACAGTAATTTCTCAAGCCATTCCTTGTGGCATTTAAGGTTTGTTCACCCCATATATGTATGCTTGTAAGTATATACAACATATTTATGCATATATGCATGTTTGCTTATATAATTCTCACCAAAAATCAAATGGAAAAAACCAACTGTCACGCCCACAAAGGCGGGCACCACAAGCTGCAGAGGATTACGCATAATGAAAGAAAGGATAAAGAGAGCAAGGGCAGAACAACCAGACGCGAAGTATTGCGTTAATGATTTCTAACCTTGCCAAGCACGTTCTTGTCTCTCGTCTTGCCCGAATTCCTAACTTGATCTGTTTGCCCCGTGTTTTCACCTTAGCTGTTTTTCCTTCCCGTTCCAGTACCTAACCTGATTTCCCCGCTTAGCCCGGCACGTCCCGTCCCCGTGCCCCTGTGTGGTCCCGTCCCGTGCCTCTGTGTCGGATTGCTTCCCCGGTTTACGACTTGCCTGCCTGTCCCTCGACCTTGCCTTTCGCCTCTCCCTTCTGGTGCCTTAGCTTGGCTGATTGCGCAAATAAAGCGTACTTGGGTTTGCATCTCTGGATCCGTGCCTTTCTGTTCTGGTTTTCGTGACACCAACTAGGTTAACTTGTATTTATCTCAAATGTCAAATTGCAGTCCCACCGCTCTCTTTGTCCCACCTCCTTCCCTACCTACCTATTTGTCAATAGACAAAAACATGAGTTCCCTTCCTCTCTTCATAACCCGACTGACTGAATATTTAAAGAACGTTTTATTAACTCTGCTATGCCCTTAAAATACTGACACCCTCACATTCAGAAAGTTTGTCTGTGATATGATAATCCTTTTACAGCACAAAACATGATTCCGGCAAATTGGTGACCTTGAATTTTCCCTCATAGGTGAGTGAGTATACCCTGCAAAGGCAATTTTTAAAAATGTAATTTAGAAATGTATACCAGGTGGGGTGTTGTCACGATCGCGGACAAAGCGGGCGATCGTCGGGCAGGCGAGCGGGATACGGGGAAAACAAGTCTTTAATCGGGAACTGGTGATCAGGAAACATCTGACGCATACGAACATCAGTGACAGACAAGGGAAACAGGTAAGACCAGGACTTAAAATAGGACAGGACTAATCAAAGTAATCGGACACAGCAGGAGACGATCAGGGAAGCACACGTGGGTAATCAGAGGGCGTGGCACACACGAGGAGTGGACGAGCCGGGCATGACAGGTGTGGCTGATTTTAGGGTGAGACTGGTCATTTTTTGGCTTTTGGAAAGCAATAATGATGGACAACATGAGGCTTTTTGCTGTATTTCTTGACCCCACTAGATGGCGGTCTCGGGGGGGGGGGGGGGGAAGCAGGTACAAAGTTTGGCCCAAAGTAAAGCAAGGTCTCCATGTCGTGGGGTCAGAAATGGCTCAGGAAGCATTGCTTTGTGAATCACTAGAAAGCTATGATGCATTATCGTGGACAGGATTACTGTGTTGGCAGCACCTTACTGTGATGTCACACAAACTTGGGCACATGGGTGATGAAATAAATACCAGGACTTCCAAAAGCTTCCTGCTCTGTGCATGTAAGTTTTGTGGGAGCTGTCACATGACCGTGTGTCACATGACCATGTGTCACATGAGTGGGATAAAGCGACAAATTGATTTAACTTTTAGTTTGCTGTAGCCATTTAAATTTCTTCATTCAGGGGGAAGAAAACCCATATGATCCCTTAGAAAATGCAATAAGAAGTTCAAAGTAAAAGTGTGTTTCAAGAGGACAAAAACAGCCCAGTACCGTATTTGCATGACAGGAAAGACAAGCTGGGAACTCGACCAGTCTAGAGTTGGTTATTTTTTTCATGGAATTAATATCACAAAAAAGAGAATGATTGCAGAATGATGGTCTTTATATAACTGTGTTTGAAGTTCTGTGTCTCACTCATATACACACAAAGGTGTACAGTATAGGCACAAGGACAGATATACGCCCAGGACCTTGAGCCATTTTTTGCCAGGCTAAAATGTGACATAATTAAACTCAAGACAGGCAGCTGCTGTTTTTCCTTTCTGTCTGCCTCTGCCCCAAAGAGACACAACACATCATATCAATCTGCATAATGCTGTATTGCCTGCCCTTGCTTCCCATCACTCTATTGACTTTCTGGCTCTATCTGAGACCTGGATCTCTCCACAGAATTCAGCTACACCATCAGCTCTGTCCTCCGCTTAAGCTTTCTCTCACACTCCATGAGAAACTGGGAGGGGTGGTGGTACAGGTCAGCCGCTGTCTCAGAATCGGTGCTACACACCCCTCTCTCTGTCCCACCTCAACATCTCATCCTTTGAATTCCATGCAGTTGCAGTTTGTTCTCCGATCAACCTTCTCATCATTGTCATCTACCGACCTCCTGGTCCTCTAGGTCACTTTCTTGAAGAAATGGACATACTTCTCATTCTCCTCCATACTGACAACACCCCTTTCATTCTCCTTGGAGACTTCAACCTCCCCCATTATAAGCTCCATTCCTCCTGCCTCCTCCTACCATCACCAGCTTCTGATATTATCGCTACCCCTCTTCACATCCCCAATCATCACTTTGTATCCTTTACAATCACCCTACCTATCCTGCCTAAACCCATCTATTAATATTTCTCCCCGACTCTAGAAGACCTCCGTTCTGTCTCCCCTTCATCTGTTGCTTCCTGCACTCCATCATGCTTCCTGGATCCTGATTCCTTTTCCTCCCCGGCACTGGAGTCAGCAACCAGCTCTCTCTCCATCCATGGATCACCTCTGCTGTCGTTCTTGGGTATCGGAAGCATTGTGTATCAATCAAAAAGCACTAAGAGCAGCTGAGAGGAAGTGGAAGAAATCGCAACTTGACCCAGATGTGTCTTCTTAGACGTACTCTCCTGTCCAAACTTTCATCTGATGTGACTCTGGCTAAGACGGAGGTTCTCTACAAGGAGAAACTAGAAACCTCTGCACATGATCCTCACAAGCTCCATAACATCTTTTCATCATTAAATAACTGGATCCATCTCTACGATTTGCCCTTTGGTGACGCCTGTAACCTTGGGGTAACCATAGACAATCACCTGCCCTCTTCCTCTCACATTGCTAATCTTTCCCTCTCCTGTTGACTTCTCCTCTTCAACATCAGAAGGATTCGTCCATTTCTTTCCACACAGGCCACTCAGGTACTTGTCCAATCTCTTGTACTCTTGTCATTTGGATACTAGCAGGTCTGCCTCTGAGCGCAGCTGCTTGACTCGTTTTCAAACTTCCCAAGCTCTCCCACACCACACCATTGTTACACCTCCTCCACTGGCTTCCTGGAGCTGCCCGCATCAGACTCAAAACACCTACAAAGTCAGAAATGTAGCCTCCTACCTAAAAGAATTTATTTCACCGTGCACTGCATCACGTTCTCTCCGATCCTCCAGCACCACTCAACTGGTCCCACCATCTCTCAAGGCGCAAGGTAAACATGCATCGAGACTCTTTTCCGTTTTGGCGCCTATGTGGTGGGATGAACTTCCACTAGATGTCCGAACAGCTGAGCCATTGGGTGCCTTCAAACGACGACTAAAAACCTACCGCTTTCGGAAGTACTTGGATTAGCACTTGCAGGGTTATACTCATTATTCTGATATTGTGGAATAATCTACCAGCCTATGTTCGGGATGTCAATTCGATCTTAGTTTTTAAATCTCGACTGAAGAGTTTACTTCAGTTTAGCTTACCTGCAACCTAACGCACCGTAACTATGGCTGCTGGTGCTGCTGAATGTACCATTTTTATCCACTATGCTTGTCCATTTATGGTTCTGACCATCCGTGCTCTTCCTTCCCACATGTCGGTGGGCACCATCTGAGCTGGAGTCCTGGTTCAGTGTCATGATGGAGGGGTGACATCGCGAATGGGACATACAAACTGTATCATCATAGGCCAGCCTTCAGTGCTACCCTACACAAACCAGCGTGGAGAAAAGACTTATTGCTGAACTTTATCCTTGACCTCAGTTTACACCTAGCTTTTAGCAAGCATGTCCACTCTTTTCTGTTTTCAGTAATGTTAGTCTGCCCAGGGGGATTAGGCAGCTGCTTGACCTTGGATCGCCAGAGATAATTTTTCTCCTTACTTGGGAGTTTTTGGTTCCTCTCCGTTGACATCTGGCTTTATTTATTTAATTTATCTCCTTCCTTTTTCCCGTTCTGTATTACTTTCTCTAATGATGTTGTAATGTATCACAATAACAACAAAAAAAACATAGTGATAGTTTTCTTAGCCAAGCTCGATTCAACCAGAATCTATTCACAAACTAGACTTCTAAGTGCTTATCTATGTCAGCCTGGTTAAGGGCGTCTGCCAAATATCTGGGCGCAAACCATGATCATTTAAACATTGTTTTGTAAAAATTGTCTTTGAGGTTTGCAATCGGAGCTGCCAGTGGACACTACGATTTAAACGTAAAATTCTGTTTCTTTGGAGGAATGGGGCAGAAGAGGGAAGCACCTGAACTACCACCCACCCTGGGAATAAGCATATTACATATCGGCTGATTCGCTACGTACAATACAGCTTTATGTACATATTTATGCTTTATGTAGCAAATATGTTCTTTAAATGTGTGTTACAGTCTAGGTCTGGAATAGTTTTTATTCTATGCACATATGTGAGAGGAGCTAGCTGGTGGGGGTAGACTGTGAGCACCTGACAGCATCCTCGTCCATCCAAATGGTGTATAAAGTGGTAAACCCTGCATGCTGAGAGCTAGAACTCAGTGGAGTTTTTGGTTAATTTTTCCCAACTTTGTTTTTTTTTTCTTTATCTGCTATCAGAATACAAAACGTTAGGAGAGTTGTTCCAAGACTCTCAGACAGGCATTTTAAAGATAAATTTCTGCTGGGGAGAGTGGCAGATATTTGTTGCTTGTGCTTTGTTTTTTTTTTATGTTTCTTGTAACCAAAATATGGTATTGCAAAAAAAGATAAACTTGACTTTTAATCAATTTAATTACATCTTTTTAAAAGAAACCTTTAAGGCTTGTACGACTTACAAAAATGGTTACACAAAACTGACGTAAAATGTTGTTTAAATATAATTAAACCTGCTGAAGTACTTGTGCATTCAGAATATTTCGAGAATGGCGGGGGCTGGTGTGTGACTCAGCAGGCTTCGTTGACGCGTCAAACCCCAGCCTCTGCAGAACAGTCACATGCCTGCGGGCCCTTGAGCAAGGCCCTTAACCCCCAGCTCCAGGGGGGCTGCATGATGGCTGACCCTGCACTGTCACCCCCACCCCCCCCCCCCCCCCCCCCCAAGCTATGGAGAGCAAGTTGGGGCTGGCAAAGAGAAGCATTCCAATGCATCTGCACTTGTGCAAATTCCACATAAAGAACTTATTATTTTAAGGAACATTTGTTTGTTTAATGGGATTTAATGAAAAATGCTTTTAGTCATTTTGAGGGGCTTGTGTAAAACTCATTCTTCAAATTTTAATACATCATCAAGAAAAATATGATATATTATAAATATTATCTCTGGTTTTACTGTAACTGTATCAGAGTAAGATTGAGAAACATTAAATAAGTTAACAAAATATACAGACACAACTTAAAGCCACATTGTTTCAACCTCAGCAAAAACATACCTGTAAGTGACCTCTAACCTCTACCACGCTGTAGCATAAGGAAACAGCTTTACATCAAACCCAATGGGCTGCTGCATTGCATTATGGGAAGGCGGTGACATTGCTGCAGTAGCAAGTTCCGGCATTACACTATTTTTATTTTCCCGTAAAAGAGTTGACCAATCGGATGACCAAACTAGTTTTGCGATTAAAATTATGAAACACAGATACCACAAATTTGGGAAGCACTCTTAAATTTTAGCCATTTTCTTTAAGAACATGGAGTTCACCTCATTTTTCCTTTGTTGTACCTGCAAACAGAATGGCATGTTTGATTATTATAGCCTCAGGGCTGTTTGCATTGCAGGATATCATAAGGCCTGTGCCACAGCCTTCTGGCAGATGTGCCAACATTCCTAAGCCCACAGAATACTGAGCACGGGCATCTTCAGCTCCTTAGTCGTTATTATCAAAGCCCTTGTTTGATCACAATCACTCAAAACACCCTGTTGTGCTTTATTCTTAAAACATTTTAACTGGTATTTAGCAAAACTTGCGATATAAAATGACAGATAAATAAAATAAAATGGTGAAGTCATTGCTGGGGCAGTCCTTGCTTTGGCTGTCTGGCAGGATCAGAATGTGCTTGGGTGTGTTTTCTTAGCATTTTTCTGTAATTGTTAGTCCCTTAGCACCATTCATCAGTGCCAACTTCAAACGAAGATACACATAATAGTCCAGGTTATAGGTAGTCATTTGCAGGGGTGACATGTGGTACAGAATTATACAACACAAAATTACAGGTTCTGTACTCTTACTAAAATAAAAATGGGTATGAACGGTTGGCAATTATTATACTTGCTACCTTACTTGTACCATACACCTGCACTGAACTCTACACTTGTTATTCCTGTCATTTGACTTATTTGCTTCACTGGAGGGTATTATCTCTGGAGTTTTTTTTTATGCTGCTGTATAACTAAATTATTCCTTGTTGGAACAATGAAGATCTTAACTAACCAAGCCAGTTCTAAAAAATGCAGTGAAATTCTGTATCTGTCCTATTTGTCAGCTATTCACAGTCTGTTTGTCAGCTATATATTTAGCGACCCATTGCTGACAGGTGGGAATCCCTGCAGCTCACTCACTGTTCAAGACCAATGTTTAAAAGTGTAGGCCAAACAGTTCCAATACAATGGATTTTTGAAAATACACAATCTTAAATAACATACCGTAGGTAGATTGCAAAATGGTACGTGATACCTGCTTTATATTCGTCATCAGTTTTCCCCAATTGCCATCTACACTCACTGGCCACTTCATTAGGTTCATCTTCATGGGTGGACCCCCTTTTACATTCAGAACTACTTTAATTCTTCAAGACATACATTCAACAAGGTGCTTGGGGCGTTCCTGAGAGACTTTGGCCCAAGTTGACATGAGAGTATCTCATAGCTGCTGCAGATTTGTCAGCTGCACGTTCATGATGCAAATCGCCCATCCCAGCACATCCCACAGGTGCTATATTGGATTCCTGTTCCACCATAGGTGTTCTATTGGACTGAGATCTGGTGACTGTGGAGGCCGTTTGAGTACAGTGAACTCGTCATGTTCAGGAGACCAGTCTGAGATGATTAAGCTTAAAATCGGCACTTTTTAATGGAGACCCTTGGATAAGCTCATGCATTAAAGCACCCTTGAATACTGTATGAGAATGCACTTGGTCAAATTGTTTCATAGCCTATTGTTGTCAATACCTGAATCAATAAGTCAACAGCGGGTATACAAGGCTGAAATCTTAATAAACACGCATAATATAATTGAATAATTTAGATCATTTTAAATTTGTGGGGTTTTTTTAATACGCTGTATGTTAATGCGATTGACCGTATGAATTTGATTAATTCGATGAGTACATTTGTCTAAGCTGTTAAAACTGTCTACAGTGGTTCATTTATCCCTGTTAATTTTGATGTTCCTTTTATTTCATTATTGGACAGGGTGACGTCACAACATGCACACAGCAGAAAGCCAGTGTCAACATGAAGCGAAATCTTAGACAATTCAGCAGGTTACGACTCTCAAGTGTTTTTTTTCTCACAACTTTTGCTATTTTTTTTTTAGTTTAACCCATTTTTAAATCTCTAATCTAGTGTTCTTCCGAATAGAACTAGCAGCGACGCAGAGTCAGTAGCCATGTGCGTTTAAGATGCTGTAAGAACGGGAGGCGTGCGCGTTACTTCCGAAAACACCCCTGGCTTGACCAATCAGAGCGTCCGTCGTCGGTGGAAGAGCAGCACGAGACTGCCGGGCGAAAGACGTGGCGCAGGAGGTATAAATGTGCGGCGACTTCCCTGTCAGTCAGACTGAGAAGGACGGGCGAGACGGCATTGCTGGAAGATAACAGTGGAGTTTTTATTTCAGTATAGTCACACTGAAATTACACAACACGTCGCTATCTTCTTTTTGCACAAAAAAAAATTGTTCGCAAGCGAGTTGATTTGGGAAACGTCAACAGAATAAAAAACATCATTTGAAATAACCGGCTCCAGTATCAGAGTATGTATTCTCAAACTGCAATCAGGTGAGTCTTTATACAGAAATATAATTCGTATGATACAATACAAAGAAATCGGCTTATTGCGCGGGAGTTTTTTGTGGAATCAGAAACCTTATTCGAAACGGTAACTATATAATCGTTAATAACACTAAGGACTGTAGCGAGGTATATTACGGTCTCCTTTCGTGATTATTTAGGAGTTTGCGCTATGTACCGGGTATATTATTCAGTAACAGACGTTTTCTGTATGTGCCGGTCCAGGAAGTGTGACGCGGGTGTCCCTGAAGGGAGGGTATTAAAATATTTAATGCCGCAAATATACTTCGCTACGGAATTTAAAGCAGAAAGAAACGCGTTTGTGTGAAGCTAGATGGACGCACCCCTGTAAGCTGCTAGTTCCCCCCCCACCGCGCCGGCGTTTGAGACTTCAGGGATAAATCGATCCCCTCTTTCCTGCCATTCAGGAGAGTGACAAAAGATGCTGTGTGGGAACCGCGCTGTCGTGTAAAGGGCACCCATGCAGGAACCCATTCAGCACTAAGGGGCACTATAATCTCGAATGCACCTCATACAGCCAGCGTTGGAGACTAATTAAAGTAGATTAAAGTAGAGACAACTGCATGAAATTAGTACAATTATTTTTATGATTGTTTATTGTGGGGAGAGTCTGGTGGAAAGAGCAGGGGAAGTTCCGTTTTTGTGACTAATTTTGACTCATGAGTCTTCGCTGTGATCGCGTTACGCGACTCACACCACGTAGGTGCATGGAAATGTGCCCTGGCCGCTGCTGGCCGTGCATCCGCGGAACCACACAACTCCATTTGCTATCCAGAGTAATTAATATAAACATGAAATATGATTGGAATAAATGCATAATATCATGGATTGTCATTGCTTCTCTTGTAATCCGTCATTAAAAGCTTAGGGATACTGCATCGGAGATACGGGAGGTAGTAGGTTAATGTTCATTGCCGCGGTCAAGGGCGTAACTTTGACTGGAACATTGGGGGGGTTGTGATCTCTACCCCGAAAAATGGTTATTGGGGTGGTTGTATGAGCTGGTTTTGATTTATTGGGGGGCTACAACCCACAACCCCCCTTCCCGTAATTTCCGCCCATGGCTCCATTAGATTCTTTTCTTTTCTTTTTTTATTAAATATTCGTTTTAAGTTTTAATGTTGTTTATAACCAGTTACAAATGAAAAAACTTGGACCCAGTGATTTTAAGAGACTGACGGACACGTACGTCTTCTTAAAAATGCACTTTTAAACATCCACTAGCTATAAATTCTGTGACTTATTGAATATGCGGGTTTCAAGTAAATTTTTGAAAATACGTTGAAATTTTAATATATCGAGGTTTATCGACACACATACTACACGTGGCTTTGCGTAGGCATACTTTTGACCAGTTTCAGTCTTATTTGCCAGTATTTAGGGGGAAACCCGCCACTTTAATTGTGTTACGTGGTGTGGAAAGGGGGTTTTATTGGAGTTCTTTTGGCTGGGTGCTTTTGAGAGATGATAATAGCTGTGAAGTGTTTCTTTTTGAAAGCTCGCTGGTGCTCTTGTGCTTTGCTGATGAATAGCAGCAGGGCGGTATGTCTCACCTCTTCATATGACTGGCACTATAATGTGATGTATGGGCCACTGCATGCCATTGGGTTTGCACTGCGGTTATTCTACCAAATTCCACTTGGCATTTCTTAAAAGCCACATACCCTGAGCAATTTCAGGGGCAGCTGTACTTCAGTTTTTTTTCTGGCACGTTTCTCTTAAAAGACTGTCACAGATAAGTTTGCAGCCATACATTCACCAGAAAAGAGCACAGCTGCTATTTGAACTGAAATATATTTTAATTTGGTGTTTTTGTTGCTAGACAGATGATAGCGTGCTTCGAATTATGAGAATGTTGTGAGGATTTATCACAGACACTTCAGAACTACTAAAATTATTGTCATTATTCTTAGTATTACAGTACAGTAAAGTTTGAAGCTGGCACTGTGAATTTGATTCGTCTTCATGTAATTTGCATTTGCAGCTACGAAAAGTGCAAGGAAACTGCGGATTGGCTTCTGGCTCAGACAACGCTACGCCCCCTGGTGGCTGTCGTGTGTGGTTCAGGTCTGGGGGGCCTGGGAGATATTCTTAAGGATGCTGTGTCTTTCAACTACCAAGACATCCCTAATTTTCCCCAGAGCACTGGTGAGGGCACTTGTGGTCTTTCCATGTCTTCTCCTTCAGTGTGTTTTGTAATGTTGAGTGCTTGGTTGAGCTTTGTTTTTCTGTTCAGCTGCTGCTGATCAGAAGTCATGTGTCTGTTGACAGCGTCGATCAGTCCCGACGCGGCCCGTGCATGTTATCATGTCCTTATCGGTGGTCATGTGTTGCAGTTCATGGTCATGCAGGCCGGTTGGTGTTTGGGAAATTGAAAGGGAAGTCCTGTGTCTGCATGCAAGGCAGGTTCCACCTCTATGAAGGATACCCCATCCAGAAGGTGTGCTACTCCGTCTTCACCTTCCTAAAAGTGTTACTCTTCCGCCTCCAGCTCCCTTTCCTCTCCTTCTTTCCCTTCGATGAGTCATGTGACTTTGTATTGTTGCGTGAGGACCGTCTCTGTAAAACTCTGAATAAAAGGAAGTGCATGAAAAAAGCAATTAGAAAATAAACGAAAAAACATCACTGGAATGATTAAATCATGTAATTGGTGCCTTCAAGAAGCATTTAGCGGAAGTGTGACCCTGGTACCACTAGCTATTGGGTACTAATATCTTTTCTTAGCTCTTTTAGAATAAAAGCCTATTTAAAATGCTAAGCTTTACAATGCACAATTTTCTTTTAATTTAGATGATGGTGTTGACACTGACTGTATGTTGTGCACTTTATAGTATGTCTGTCACCCCCCTATTCAAAGATCACAGCTCCCATGCGGATCTTCAAGCTACTGGGGGTGAAGACAGTGATCCTGACCAATGCAGCGGGGGGCCTGAATGAGAAGTACAAGGTGGGGGACGTCATGATCATCAAAGATCACATCAACATGCCAGGTTTCGCGGGATGCAACCCACTGGTGGGACCCAACGATGAACGGTGTGTAATCCTGCAAACCTGAAAGTGTCAGGCTGGTGTAGTGGGGAGTAAATAAGAGTCAGCACTAAAAACCCAGTGGTTATGAAATAGGAGCCCTGGGGGGTTAGAACCCACAGCCTTTTAGGAATGAGGCATTAGTGTTACCCATTATGTCATAATTCCACCAACTAAAATCAGTCCAAAACCGCCGATGTGCCCAAACTCCACCTTGGACTGTAACAGGAGTGCCAGTCACAATCCAGAAATGTTTCTGTTTCAAAAGCAGACTAAGGTGCCAAACCAAAACAAAGTGGTCACATTTAGAGGTCTGCATGCACGTGGATTTTTGTTTCTGATACAAGCAATAACAGCTGGCACCGATTGTTATTGTCCAATAAAAGATTACTTACACAAGGTGTCTAATTAGTGTTATATTTGAATGTAATACGGTCACGTCGTTCAGTCAGTTATTTCCTTTGGCTAGTAAGCTGCCCCCACGTCTCACATTTTAGAGGAATATCGAGAGAAATTACCCAATGGTGCGAGAGGCCGTGTGTTTCTGCAGAGCAGCAGTTGTGTTTGGCAGCATTCTGACAGCGAGGCGTGACTTCTCTCCTTCCCGCAGGTTTGGCACGCGGTTTCCTTGCATGTCAGATGCGTATGACCGCGAGCTGCGGCAGCTGGCGACACACGTGGGGGAGGAGCTTGGCTTCAGGGACTTCATGCACGAGGGCGTTTACTGCGTGCTGGGAGGGCCGTCCTTCGAGACCATCGCCGAGTGCCGCATGCTGCGCATACTGGGGGCCGACGCTGTTGGTGAGGTGTTCAGTCCTCCAGTTTCAGAAATTCCTTTCCTGCGCTTCACCGTCCCTGTGTCAGATGTAGGCCACCTGAATGTTGGCAAGACTTGACTAGTGGGTTTTGGCAGATGTACTTATTGAAGCCTTGTGCAGAGAACCATAAATGTAGCCTAAACCAGTATAAGCCAGCAGTTGAGTCTTGCCATCATTTGGCTGGGATATGCTACAGTAAGGCCTTGCACCTCAATGGCGAGTGCTTAAGTGTTCATGAAACTTTCCGTTATACTTTTCTTCAAACAACTCCTGTACATTCGCACTGATTTCAGTTTTTCCTTTTTGTCAATTCCGCCCACAGCGGGAAGGGCATGAGAGGGAAAATCTATAATAAAAAAAGCTCTTCTGTTAAACTGGAATTATTCCAGTTTTGTTTTTCCTTTTCATTTCACTCACATCCCAGTTAGCTCTGAAGATGACAGAACTTTTTTCAAAATTAAAATTCTTCTTTTAACATGGAAAATACAACCCCATTTCCAAAAAAATTTGGGACGTTGTGTGATATACATATAGATAAAAGGAGAATGCAGTGATTTGCATATCATATAAACCCATATGTAATTGAAAGTAGAACAAAGACGACTACATGCTGAATTTTAATTTGATGCCAGCAGGATGTTTAAAAAAAGTTGGGGCAGGAGCGTGTTTACTGTTGTGCTGCCTCACCTGTTCTTTTAACTATACTCTGTCAATTCTCGGGAACTGAGGAGACCAGTTGCTGGAGTTTTGAAAGTGAAACGTTGTCCCATTCTTGCCTGATGTAGGATGTGAGCTGCTCAGCCGTTCAGGGTCTCCTTTACTCACATTTTTCGCTTCGTGATGCGCCAGATGTTTTCAGTGGGTGACGGGTCTAGACTGCAGGCAGGTCAGTCTAGCAGCCAGACTCTGCTACTATGAGCCATGCTATTGTAATACATGCAGGATGCGGATTGGCTTTGTTTTGCTGAAATATACGCCTTCTCTGAAAAAGATGTTGTCTGGATGGCAACAGGTGTTGCTCCAAATCCTGTATATACACCGCCCGACCAAAAAATGTCGCCATTTGAATTTTACCTTGGACTAGCTTTGATTACGGCGCACATTTGTCTTGACATTGCTTCCACAAGCTTATGCGACATCTCACCCTTTATTTTCATCCAGATTTGCATACATTTTTACCAAGAAGATCTTGTATTGACTAGTGAGTTGAACCTCCTTAAAGCCTCCTTCAGCTCATCCCAAAGTTCTTCAATGAGGTTAAGGTCACAACTCTGTGGTGACCAAGTCACCCAAACCATGGGCACTAATGTACCCCCATGCCATCGCAGATGCTGGCTTTTGAACTGCTGCTAACAAGCTGGATGGTCTCTCTCCTTTGTTAGCCCAGAGGATGCAGCGTCATGATTTCCAAAAAGAATTTGAAATTTTGGTTCTCCAGACCACAGGATAGCACTTCATTTAGCCTCAGTCCATCTTAAATGAGCTGAGGCCCAGAGAAGTCAGCGACATTTCCGGATCATGTTTAGATATGGTTGCGTGTTTGCATGATAAAGTTTCATCCTGCATTTGTGGATGCAGCAACGAACTGTTTTCACAAACAATGTTTTTCAGAAGTGAGCTGAGCCCATGTCATGATTCCCACTGTAAAACCATGTCTATTTTTAATGCAGTGCCACCTGAGTTATCCAGTATTGGTTTTCAGCCTCATGCCTTGCGTAGAGAGATTTATCCAGATTCTCCAAATCTTTTAATGATATTATGTACCACAGATGATGAAATTCCCAAATTCTTTGCAATATTACATTAAGGAACATTATTTTTAAATTGTTGCACTATTTGCCCACACAGTCTTTCACAGAGTGCTGAACCTCTCCCCATCTTCACTGCACAGAGTGGTGAACCTCTCCCCATCTTCACTGCACAGAGATTCTGCCTCTCTGGGAGGCTCTTTTTATATATATATATAGTCACCTTACTGACCTGTTGCCAATTAACCTGATCACTTGTGGGATGTTAAACCAGGTGTTTTAGCATCACACAACTTTTCCAGTATTTCGTTGCCCCTGTCCCAAGTTTTTTTAAATGTGCTGCTGGCATCAAATTCAAATTGAGCATATATTTGTCGTAAAACAAAATTTCTCAGTTTCAACTTTGGATATGTTGTCCTTGTTCTATTTTCAGTTAAATATCGGTTTATATGGTTTGCAAATCAGTGCATTCTGTTTTTATTGACATTTTACAGATTGTCCCAACTGTTTCGGGAATAGGGTTGTAAGGTTAAAACTTAAAACAACAAATAAACTTTGTGTATGTATGTAAATACATTAAACAATAGTAATCAGATTTAGGGTTATTTACATCAGATGTATAATACATATTACTATGTATAATCCATAATAAGGGACAATACCAGAAAATGAATATTTTTCAAATTTGAAGTTCATGGTAAAAGTTCATACAGCAAAGGTAAAGAAACAGACTAACCATAAAACTTGGAGCACTAACTTCAGCCATGGTCTAGGTTAGTAGTCTGGTAGTGAAGGACTGTGTGTGCCTTCACCCGGCAGGAATGAGCACGGTGCATGAGGCCATCGTGGCCCGGCACTGCGGCCTGCGGGTCTTCGCCCTGTCGCTCATCACAAACCAGGCCGTGATGGACTACGACAGCGAGGAGAAGGCCAACCACCAGGAGGTGCTGCAGACAGGGAAGGTGCGCTCGGAGCAGCTGGCCAACCTGGTGTCCACAATGGTAATGAGCATGAAGCACAACAGCGGGGACATGCTGGACGGCATGTGCGGCCAGTAACTCTGCCTCTTAATGTTTAACTAAGGTACATCTGTTTACTATTTCCTAGTTATGTATAAAGTGACACTTCATGAACCATTTGCTGTATTTTGTGACTCCACAAGATGGCACTCTTGGTTTACTTTGGAGCATGTTTTGTGTCCTTTTTTGAACAGAGAGCAAAAAAGCTAGTGGGGTAAAAAAAAAAAAAAAACAGCAAATGGTTCATGGAGTGTCATTGGCATTATCCACTTAACATGTACATTCCCCAGACATTCTTTAATGGGGCTGCATAGATCTACTCACTGGAGATGCTTTTAATGCAGTACTGCACTTGAATTTTGTAACTGTATGATAAGGGTTGTCCTCTTTACAGGATGGAGATGCTTAACACTAGTGATGGACAAAATGACGTTTCATGAACCATTTGCTCTGTTTTTTGACCCCACTAGATGGTGCTCTTGGTTTGCTTTGGCGCATGCTTTGTGTCCTTTTTTGAACAGAGAGCACCATCTAGTGGGGTTGAAAAATACAGCAAATGGTTCATGAAGTGTCATTTTGCCCACCATTACTTAACACCCTATCTTCTCTTCTTAAACTACATTATATATTTATTTATCAATGAAAAAAGAAAAAAGTACTACTGTCAGTTTTAAATTAAAAAAATAAAGATAAATGAATGGTTTAGAAGGTCTTATTTAGTTTGTACTTTCTGTTTGGTATTGTTAAAGTCAACAACTAAATTATTGTGTTTTTGTTATGTATTGGTACTATTTTGTTTATTTAATGATTGTAATAAATTATCTGTAGCCGTCATGGACAATTGGGGACTTTGACACCAGTTTTTTAACTTTTTAATATCTTAGTTACGGTAAGACAATACTTACGGTTTAAATTTACAGTCAACATGTAAACATTGATTGCATATATCCTGTTATAACATGTAAGGGACCAACACTGTACATGCAAAATATCTTCTGTAT
Source organism: Brienomyrus brachyistius (assembly GCF_023856365.1). Lineage (NCBI taxonomy): Eukaryota > Metazoa > Chordata > Actinopteri > Osteoglossiformes > Mormyridae > Brienomyrus > Brienomyrus brachyistius. Next base: position 815,982 of record NC_064536.1, on the reverse strand, counting down.
TTGCAATAAAGTCATGGGTAAAATGTATCACTAGCATTATGTTAAGGCTTTACCTTTATTTTAGGTATATGGTGATGAACCATTAAGTGTTCTGTGTTGTTCTTTTCCATACCACTTCCAGTATATATTGACATTTCTTGACTCTGCATGTTGTTTCACACATTCTGGGCTGTGGGTTCGATCCCCTCCCCTTTGTGTGGAGTGTGCAGGTTCTCCCCATTTTCAGATCAGTGTTTTCCTGGTACTCTGATTTCATCCCTGAGCCCAAAAACAGGCAGTTAAACAAACTGCTGTTTCTAAATTATGTGCAACTATGCAAGTGGAATCCCTGCCTTGCGGTCTGTGCATTCTGGGATAGAATCCAGGCTCACTGTAGCACCATACTGTATAAAAAGTTATAGGAAGGACTCAGATACATGCTACGTATGACGCTAAAAGGTGTTGTGCAGGTCAAACAGAGGGACCCCGAGCCCCGTATATGTTAAAGCTGATTTATCCCCTAAGCCAGTGTTTCTCAAGCAAATCCTCTGGGATCCCCAGACGGTCCATGTTTTTGCTCCCTCCCAACTCTCAGGGGATTGGGAGGAAACAAAAACATGAACTGTCTGGGGGTCCCTGAGGACTGGATTGAGAAACACTGCCTTAGGAATCGTAGCAGCATGTCTACAAAACACTCAGAATGACGGCACCAATCTCACTTACCTCCATTACGTTTATTCGTACTTTACAAGACTTAACCAATTTTGACCGGAAAGTGCATGAAAAGCGACTTTGTAGTGATTTAACGTTTTTCCAAATGTGTTTATGGGAAGTTTGGAGCGGCACAAATGTAACCAGGACCCGATGAATCGATACTTTGTTAAACATTTGTTTTTTTCTGTTTCAATTGCGCGATTCAACAATTGAATATATTGCAGTGTGGCAAGACAATAAATGCAACATCCAAAATTATGCTTATCACCGAGAGTTTTGGCGTGTAATTGCTGAGCAACATGCACATCAGCGCACGAGTGTAAATGTTCGCGACCCTGTAGACCACTTGCATAGATCACAGTGTAGGCTTGACAGAGAAGTATAGATCAGCCTTTAAGGAGTAAACCATCATCAGTCAAGGAATGATATCCCTAGTGAGAATATCTATGTCATACAAGGTTCTGCACTGTGTGTTTAGGGTATGTAGGCCCGGTGGGTTATGCAATACAGCTGAAGTGTAACTTGGGAAACCCTTGCATTCTCAGCCTGAGCCTATGCTACCTTGCGTTTCCCTATAGCGCCGGCAAGGTGGGGTCATATTTTTCTCACTCAGTCACGTTGAGATGACTACACCCCCCATCTCCGTAACAGAATACAATACAGGGCCTAGTTCGCAAATGATCTACTGAGACAAAATACTGAACGCTAAAAATTTATGAAAAATAATTCTGCATGATTTCACACTGCCAAAGCAAACAAACTGTTAATTAATTAAGAACATCTTCCACACAACAAACTGTTACTTATAATTAAGAACATCTTCCACACAACAGAAACACCCTCAACAGTGTCTGACTCATATTTTGGTCAATAATAATCTAAATATTCATTCTGTTATTCCACGCGAAACTGATTTAAAAATAACTTCACCTATACCTACTCTTTTATGCAAACTGTTTTCAAGCACACAAGGTCAGATTAATGTGGAGACATTCACTGCATTTTTGTTACATTTCCCCTACCATACTGCTTTTAGAAACCCTAATAACTAACTTCCAAAACCACTGGGTTTTTCCGTCACACCATTTAATCTGGAAAATTTATAACGATGATACCATCAAGAGAAAATCAGTATGTTCTTTTCTGTGTGTATTTTAAGGCAAAGAGATGGCTTTGCTCAGTCTGCACACCTAAAGCGCATTTTTATCTCTTCGGCCCCTGGAGACCACATCCTGTGGTTTTTCTTTTTTTATCGGTTTTATTACTTCACTTACCGATAATTACTTATGACTTTCATTTCATTCCCAATTTCGAGCATAAAAAAACTGTTTTTGCAAATTAAAACCTTTCACATGGGCATCCATGCATTTCATGATCTCTGGTTGCAGAAACTCCAAGTCACTCCTGTAAAACCTGATGGCGCACTACACCACCCAAAAGGAAACAGCTGACCCAGTCTTCGTTGTGCAAAACAGAAACTGACAAATTATAACTCCTATTTCCGACTCCTTTAATGTACTAGAAGTTGTGATCACATTATGCAAAAAAAACAGCAGCAGACATCTGGGGAAAGTTTTTTAAAAGTTATTAAGGCGATCAGCTTTCGCCGGTGTGGATGATCCTGTGCCGTTTGAGGTGGTGCAGCAGTGTGAAGGTCTTGCCACACTGCCCGCAGCAGAAGGGCCGCTCGCCGCTGTGGACGCTCTGGTGCGTTTTCAGGCTGCTCTGCTGGGTGAAGCACTTCCCGCAGGTGCCACACCTGTACGGCCGCTCCCCCGTGTGCGTCCGCAGGTGTATCTTCAGGTGCGAGGAGCAGTGGAAGCGCTTGCCACACTGCGCACAACTGAACGGCCGCTCACCCGTGTGACTGCGCTGGTGTATTTTCAGGTAAGGCAGGCGGCTGAAACTCTTCCCACAGTGCGTGCAAATGAAGAGCTTTTCCCCGGCGTCCGGCCTCCAGAGGTTTTTCGACCTGACAACCGAGCTCAGTCCGTTGTGATCCATGGCATATGCGTCAGTGCTTTGTGCCTCTAAGCTCGGTCCCGAGGCACATGGCATCACACTCAGCTGCGGCTCTGACGAACCATGGCTTTGCTGTGCGCTTGCGAAGGAGACGTTCTCCCCCATTGAGAACCGTTTCTCCCCAGACAAACTGTGATTTAAGCCAGGTAGAGTCTCCTTGCCGCACACGGTCTCCATTTTAGCCTCCTCTTTTACACAAATGGTATCAAACCCATGACTGTACTGTTTGTGGAAGGAGGGCAGAGAGTTTCCAGGACTCGCCATCGGGGAAAGCCCGGGCTGAAGCTCCCTGTGAGCTGGGAGGATCTGTGGATACGCTTCATTTTCATACACGCAATCGGTGAACTCCACCGGCGCGTCCATGTCCCCCGGCGGAAAGTTATTCCACAGCTGATTGTACTCAGCCTCCGTGCCCTGAGGCCGGCCCGCACTGCGATCAAACTCCCTGGCCTCTGCGCTGTTCCCCTGCCTGGCTTTCCCAGCAAACCTATGTCCAGCGAGCTCCACTGCGCTCTCTACAGGCCCCACGCTGTCCGCTAGGGGGCGTGGTGGGACCGGCGTGTCCTCTGCGGGGGCAGATGTGGTGTCACACACCTGCTGGCAGTGCGGACGCTCAAGGGGAAGCCTCTCTCCTTCGTGTGGATCAGACTCCGCTGCTCCTGTTTCAAGGACACCGGTAAACTGCACAATGACAAAAGCTTAAATTCATAGACATGTATAATATTCAAGAGCATTGATTTGATTTCAACATAGGCAGGGACCAAATCAGCCCTGATCCCCCGGCCCCCCCGAACATAAACAGTACTCCCACACTATAGGTAGGGATACGTCCCTACTGTCCATACCCAAATCTGCACCACTGATAATACTGCATGTATGGTTTCTTAGTTGTGATTATAGACTCCAGTGTTTACTAGTAACATTTCACAGTGAGCAGTCCTTATGCATGGGTATATGGACAGTAAATAAGTAGAAAACTATTGCATGGACAAACCATGTTAAACTAACAAAAAAATCATACTCATCAGCATATTAATGTTTTTACAAATGTATTTATCATAATATAGTTCTACCTTCAATGCTTAATCTTTATACATTGATAAATAAAACTGAGTTGATTATAAGGCTTCCTTAATTAAGTTACAGGGTAAAGAAACATCTTCAAGAATGGAGGCATAATGCAAAGCAGTAAGAAAATTTAAACACCCGACTTTAAACCTTTCTTCGCAGATTAAGTACAATACATTAACTGATCTGTCAGGCCTGATGAAAAACAGCAGACTTTCACCATCGTGGCAGTTTGGCCAAACAGCCAGGGGGTCGTACCTGCCTCACAAACCCACCCTAGCAGTCAGTCCCCAGCCACGCTACGTTACTCGGTGTATTTCCAAATATTTACCCTCCCCGTGTATTTTCAGAAGACTCTGTGGGTTATTTTTCCAAGCATCTTCATCAGGCTTCTCCTCCTTAATGAAAAGTTCCTGGTCCCCCACTTCCTTGTCCGTCACCTGTGACAGAGGAAACTGCTACAGGACTAATGCAAGGCAGTGCATGAAAAAGATGACTGAGTAATAGAAGTAAAATATCTTAATGAAAGTATTTCAGACTGATTATGCCATTTAATCAGTTCACTACCACATTATTTAAAAATCAAACACCCCTTTATCATTTAGTCTTTAACACAGCCACCACATTTGCTTTACTAAAAATCCCTGGGGTTTTTAACTCCTGCTTTTTGAGAATCACTACAATGCAGCAGGAGGTTGATGATGAATCCGTACGCGATCTGACCTCATATCCCAAAGTAACGGACTGCAGTATAGTGCCATCATCCTCAGCAACCGCAGACTCGTCATCTCTATACAGACTGATGCTCCAGTTCTTTCCAAAGCTGTTGTCTAAAGGGCAGTGATCTTCCTCTGCAAGAGTAAATTGAAAAGACACGCACACACAGCGGCGCTAAAGAGGTGAGTAATCCATAATGAAGCCTGTAAGGAAGCAGCCGGTACCTGCGCTTTCTGCAGATCGCCCTCGCCGGGACCGCAGCTCGCTCTCCATCAGCAGCAGCTTCCTCCTCAGCGCCTCGTTCTCGCTCTGACTGCGGGAGACTTCCAGGCGCAGCACAGCGTAGTTGTCGTCCACAAGTTTGCTGATTTCTGCTACCGCTGCCTTGGCCAGAATGTCCATGATCGCAGCTAACTGTGTTTGAAAGGCTGCAGAGTTCGCCATTTTAACGGAGGATCGCACCAGGCGAGCCTGTTTAGTCAGAATATCGTCCGTATGAAAGATAGTAGCTAACGGAGTCCTTTATTGTCCAGTGCAAAATAGCTAACTTGATATTAAATGTTTTATATTGTTTACTTCCGGACAGGTCAGGAAGTTACAGTGATGTCACCTATTACCGTAAATACTGAACATAAGCCGCAGCCAAGGATTTTCTCCGGTTTATTTGTTAGTAACAGTAGATGGACGTAGCTTCCCGACCCTGAAAGGTTGGATGGACGGGCGTAGCTTCATACCTTCATTGTTCATGTTCTATTTCCACACTCACCCAGCACCACTTCCATTCTATATGTTCTCCCTGTCTTTTAGTAGGTTTTCATTGGGTACACTGGAATCCTCCCATAATCCAAAACAGGTTAAATATTTATGTCTTTAATTTACCCATATTGTATGAATGTGCACCCTGTGAGCACCCTGCTCTTGTATCTTATGCTAGATGCAATAAGTTCCAGGTTGACCGCAACACTGTACTGAAGAAGTCGTTACGGAAGATGCATGCATATCATAGATTTGTTCTTGGAAATGCACTAACATCTGAATATGCCACTACATATTCAGAAAAGGAAACTATATGTAAATAGAACAATTCCTATGGATACCTATAAAATAAAATAAAAAATAGTTGTCTCGTGTTTTTCCACATGCTTTACTCCTATTTTTCTCTCTACCCAATGTGTCTTAACCCAGCCCAATCAAGAAAACAGATTATTTGGTACATGATGCGAGCTGGAAAGGAGAAAAAATGTGGATTGGGGTTCCTAAGTTCACCCATGTGTGGCACCACATCTTTACCTCTTCTGCTGGAGAATTTGCTCACAAGCAGCTAACAGTGTTTATTAAGAGGCTCAAAAGACGGTAATAAAGTAATAGAAAAATGGAAAAGACACAAAGCCTACTGCATGATACAAACCTCTCATCCAATCACATTAAGCATACAATGCTTTAACCACTTTGGAAACCCGCATGATCATCTGAGCAGAGACCACACATATGAGATTGATGTTTGCAGACATAAGCATCCGTGTTGACTGGTTCACAGATGGTTTTCTGGTCACTTTCTCAGACGCAGTGGCTCCATTTAGCCAAACCTTTGCTAGATTCAAGGCTGAACAGCTATAAACTAAGATAAGAAGCAGAAGAGAGTAACAGTCAACACTCAATAACTTATGTGAATGAATAATAGTCAGAAAGTAAGTCTGAGCATTAGGAAATCCCCAATGTGACCGATTAGCGTCACGCACGTCTCTGTACGATGCATGTTCGGCTTTTTGGCATTCTCATGTTCTCTGTGACTCAATGCGACTAACAGTAAGCCCATGGCTCTGGGACATTGACCTCACCTTCCACTTACCATTCACACTACATCCAAGAACGGGCCCTGCATGCATTCCGGTAACCTTTAACAAGCTCCATACCACCCTCAACCTTCACAGATACACTCTTAAGTAAACAAATTACAAGGAAATGATTATCCACTTTAACTATGTCTACATTATAAACACAAACTGAATTCAAGCTAGTTTTTTATTGCACTTCTTCAATATACACATACCCCCTTTCGTATAAAAAGTGACACATATATAAAACCACGTGTAGCATACCAGATGGTTTCCAGCATAGAACGTGCCTCCCGACCAGTATGGGAAAAGTGACGTACTGCACCGTTAATGTTTTTATTCAAACACAGTAAGATGAGCATTATGCTGCAGACCAAACACACAAAAAATCTAAAAATGAACCACTCAGAGAATCATTATCGAGAAGAATCAACCAAACACAACTGGTCCTATGCAGGTGGTTTACCGATCATTTCACCAAGTTATTCTTAAACTGCTCTAAAATAAACTAAGCTATGGCAATCCAGTAGAAGGCTGCATGCTTCTAGTAGGAGTTAATAAAAAAGTGATAGAGAAATGTTTTTATATAGCTTATCCAAATATTTAGTATGGTAACTATGGAGACAGTAGTGACAGCAGATGGTGTCCTTGGTGCTACTGTATCATCAGGATATTTTCGGCCAGTTCATAGCAAATATTCTCAACACAAACACATTCGACACAAATTTCTCTCTAACACGCTTTTACAAAACAAGTTCAGTAACAAACAAAGCACTGGTATATAGCAAACTGTCAATGACCTTAACAACCTTGGCATTGTTGCAATTTTTATGCACACAGCTGTACTTTACAGGACTGAATGGGCTATTGCACAAAGTTCCATGTGTAACTTTACAATGCCTTTTGCTACAGTATTAATTGGGGGCACTGTGATTTTTTTCGGCATTTATAACAAGTGATTCATTGAGTGCAACAACAGACAGGTGCCCCCACTAAATGTGATACCTGTGCACCAATGTCAAAAATACTTTAAGCAATACTGCCCCCTGCAGATACTATGGCATCACACACAGCTAAACACAGGAATATGGTTTTACAGACATTTCAGTCTTTTTTAGCACTGACGCTACATGCAGCTATTACATCAAACTGTTATTTATCATATTTATGCAATTGCACTTAATGTACCGTACAACATACTACCACAGTAACCAGTGATGAGTATTACACCCATATTCTTAGAAACAAAGGGTAAATCCCAATCTAAGATAATGTTATTTCTTTCCACCAGTGTGAATTTTCTGATGCGCCTTGAGAGCACCTAAATGCGAGTAACCGTTCCCACACATGTAACAGCTATAAGCTCTGACAGCCGCATGCCGGCACTGATGGGCATTGCGGTTAGACAAACAGGAGAACGTCTTTTTACACATATCGCAGCTGTACGGTCTCTCGCCAGTGTGCACCCTCTGGTGCCCCTTAAGGCTGCTCTTTTGGGAAAAGCACTTCCCACATGTGGTACAGCTGTACGGTTTCTCTCCCGTGTGAATCCGCTGGTGTCTTTCCAGGTGGCTGAATCGATCGAAGCTCTTCCCGCATTGTGCGCAGATGAACCACTTTTCTCTCGTGCAAGCTGCGTGGCTGCGCACTTTCTTAAGCTTACCCAAGCCGTTACACCTCAGGGCGAGTCCACCTGCATCCTGAAGTCCAGGGGCTGTCCTGAGCATGTGGACATACGAGTTTGCTAAAGACGACAAAGGTCCTTCGGAGTCTTCCTCAGCATTTGGGACAGATAACAGCTCCGAAGGACAAGAAAGAACACGAGAGTCCTGGCCAGAAACATATGAACAGCTGGAATCACCAGTTTCTCTTTCTCTGTTCTCCAGTTTAAAGAAAGTCTGTAGTGGACTCTGACTTTCATCCATCGCATCCTCCAAGTGTACATTAATCTCGGAAGTGTTTTTGGGTTCTCTTGGGTTAAGCTTCTGGGCTGCTGTGAGCAGGACAGCTTCATCCTGCTCTGCCTTCACTAAAAAGTCCACCCTACCAAGCTTCTCTTCACTATGCCCGGACCTGGGATGCTCAGCAAGCCCACTAAAACCTTCAGTAGTTACAGGCGGCGTATCCACCTCTTCCGCGGTGTCTGCACGTGTGGACTTTGTATCACAGTGGGGAACCTCACAGTGTTTGCGTTGAGACGGTGGTCTTTTTACGGCACTAGCGTGTCCTGCGTGTAAAAAGTTGGCAAACATGATTTAAGTTACAATTAAATAACAAATTTGTAACTAAAATTCGTGTATTATATAATGCATAAAAGCTTCACACGTACCCTGCTCTGTTCCTCCCAACTCATCACCAACCTGGACACCAACCGAGCAACTGTTGAAGGTGGACTTTTTCAGTGCCGTCCTCAATTCATTCTCCATTATAGTTAATTTACTATTAAGCACCTCGATCTCACCGTCTCGTCGACACACTTCTAGACGTAACATTTCCGATCCATCATCAACAAGTTTACAAATCTCTGTCACCGCTGCTTTCACGAGCACTTCCATAATAGAGGCTACACGCGTCTGAAAAGTAAAAGACGTAGTCATTTTACCTAATTCGTTTAGACCGCTCCCATCTGATATTAGACCTGGTGTATGCCTTTCATAAAGGGATCAAAACGTAATGAGCATAACCCGACAAGTGAAGTGTTCTGTTTACGAACTAAAAACTCGTAAATCGTACGTTTCCGGATGGGAGACGGAAATGACATAAAATATTACCGTAAACAGTAAAAAAGACACGCACTAACTTAAATTTGCGTGCTCATGTTCCCGGAAATTAGTTAAAAGTAAAATTAAAACTTCCTCACACATCTTTATTTAACTGTCATTTTTTTGCCGCATTAATTTGTATTAAACAGATGCTTTAATAATTTTACTTATTATTGTGCCACATTACAACAGTTAGCCAAAAAAGCTAGCTGTCCATCATGTCCCTGCAGAAACTTGCAATGAATGAACGAATCAAACAAATATGATTATTCCTATAACAAAATCCTGATCACAGAGCTAACTGCATGCCTATGGGTGCCTGGCTGCAGGTATCATGCACACTGTGGAAAACCTCACTTAACCACGAATTTACAGTGAATTTACGCCACACAAAAGTAATTTCTACATTGAAAATGATTTTATTCAGGGGGCTACCTGAACTGGATAGATGGTCTGGTAGAGAATTATGTTACAACACTCCCAAAGATATGAATTTATGTCTCCCCCACTGAAAGCACACAACCAGTAAGTTCAGACCTCTTACTAAGGCTGGTAAGATTTTCTACCTGAACATAAAAATATATGGGAGTACATAATTATTTTTATGCAAGCAGAATTGAAGCATGTTTTCCTGAGATATTGCAATTTAGGTATTCAGCCCTACAGACGAACAGATTATAGAAAGAAATGTTGTAGAGAATTATATCAAGGATAAAAGGTACTGTGTGGACATTACTATTGACTACTGAAAAACGTCTTTGCATAATAATTAAACTATACTTAAACCATTTAATTGACCCACTTAATGTAGTAATTTTTGGTAAATGGAGTGGAAAGAAGACAAATAAGGAGAGAGAACATGAGGGAGGAAGAGAAGGGGTAGAAAAGTGACTCAGGAAGTCAGCAGGGGAAGTTTTTGTGGTTTTTTGCGTCACTGTCACTCTGGTGCTGCTCATGCTGAAACAAGGTAAGCGCACGTTCTTTTACTGATTCCCTCCTTTCTAATTTTGAATCGATTCTGAAGGCTCGTCTTTGGGGTTCTGCAGAGGGAGGGGGATAGACACTCAGGGCGATTTGGAGGGCGAGAGGATGCTTGGGCTAGCAGGTGTTCGAGTGGGGACACTTCTGGGCGTTAAAAGTCAGGCCTTCATCGCGCAGCGAAGATTAACTTCCGGAGATTGGATAGAAGAGAGAGAAAGCCTGAAGCAGGCCAAACAAAGACGATATGTTCCAGGGGACAGATAGTCGGACATATGACTTGAGTTTTCACGGCTCAAAGGGGGGGTAAACGTAAGTGTTTCGCCATGTACTGCCATGGAGGCTGAAACATTACAGAATGTGCTTGAGGGTGTGGCCTGTTTCATTTTCAGAGCTTTCATGGACTAACAGAAGGAAGTGGAGGGTGCAGCATTGCTCACTTTGCTTCAGTAAAGTCTGCACTCCGGTGCCGTACTGGCATTTATGTTACGAAGTTCCATTTCGTTAATGAACACGGTAAGATAATAGGATAGACTGTCTTGATCCCAGGGGCAGATACTTGTGCATGCAGCAGCCTGGTACGTAAAGTGGAGGCAAAAACAACTTACAGTGCAAAACAGACAAGGTGCAAAGACAGTACAGGGTCAAACAAGTCAAAATGATGTAAATGAATATGTCAAAAATGCATGTTGAGAAAGAATACTGAGGAAATAAATATAATAAAAATAGATCAACAGATGATATGTGTGCAGTTAAAAACAGATAGCAATGGATGTTTATTTTGTCAACGATGGGGTTATGGCTGGCACATTGGGAGAGGGCATTGCAGTGCCCAATGGGCCCCCAGTAACACTTCCTAGAAGATTGTAGTGGTGGCCAGTGGCTAAAGGTGTTCTCGGAAAGCCTCCCCATGAAGAATATGGGCAGAATGGTATTCTCTTGTTTTACTACCATCCTCTTCTTCACTTCTGCCTCCAGTGGGTCCAGGGTCAGTCCTGTGATGGAGCTGGCCTTCCTGAAGAATTTGTTCAGGGTCAGTCCTGGGGCGGAGATGGTCTTCCTGATGAGTTTGTTCAGGGTCAGTCCTGTGGTGGAGCTGACCTTCCTGAAGAATTTGTTCAGGGTCAGTCCTGGGGCGGAGATGGTCTTCCTGATGAGTTTGTTCAGGGTCAGTCCTGTGGTGGAGCTGACCTTCCTGATGAGTTTGATCAGGGTCAGTCCTGTGGTCGAGCTGGCCTTCCTGATGAGTTTGTTCAGGGTCAGTGCCGTGGTGAAGCTGGCCCTCCTCAAGAGTTTATTCAGGGTCAGTCCTGTGGTGGAGCTGGCCTTCCTGATGACTTTGTTCAGGGTCATTCCTGTGATGGAGCTGACCTTCCTGATGTGTTTGATCAGGGTCAGTGCTGTGGTGGAGCCGGCCTTCCTTTTGAGTTTGTTCAGGGTCAGTGCTGTGGTGGAGATGGCCTTCCTGATGACTTTGATCAGGGTCAGTCCTGTGATGGAACTGGCCTTCCTGATGAGTTTGTTCAAGGTCAATCCTGTGGTGGAGCTGGCCTTTCTGATGAGTTTTATAATGGTCAGTCCTGTGATGGAGCTGACCTTCCTGATGAGTTTGATCAGGGTCGGTCCTGTGATGGAGCTGACCTTCCTGATGAGTTTGATCAGAGTCAGTAAGGGACAGATCCAGCAAGTGACAGCATAGAAATGCATATTGGCCACTACAGACCGATGAAGCATACTCAGCAGCTTGGAATATATGTCAAATTACCTGAGTCTCTTCTGAAGGCAGAGGTAGAAGGCTTGCTCTGGCCGTTCCTGCATAGCACTGCATAGTCCAGTCAACTGTTCATGCAGACCCTCAGGTACTTCTGTAACTGCACCACATCCCCCTGGATGTACCCACTTGATCTCCTCCTTGTCTCCAGACTTGAGGTCCTCTTCTTCCCGTTTAGCAGGTCCCTTTTGATCCACGGTTTGTTACTGTGCAAACATTGTGGGGACTGTGTTATCCACATAAAAGTGGATGTAGTCCATGATGCAGTGGTTGAGTCCCTCAGTGTCCTCCCCGTATCACTCACAGACCATTTCCCAGTCTGTCTTCTCTGAGCCATCCTGCAGTGCCCTCTCAGCCTCCTTCGTCCACTTGCTTACGGTCCTAGAAGAGACTGGTAGCCATTGAATTATTTCTTTGTAGGTGGAGGTTAGATGTACCATATTATGATCAGACCTGGCCAGGGGTGGTGGAACAATGGATTCAGTGTTCAGATATAAAATGTTCAGGGTTCTATTGGTGAGGGAGGATGGGAATGAAGCATCATTGGAGTCACCACAAAATATATTATCTCCATTATCACCACAGCTTCTGCCAACGAGGGGACATACATGGCCAAAACAATGGTGTTTGAAAACGGCGTTGGACACCTGAAGATGATCCAATAAAAACATCCAGTGTAATCACTAGAATCACCATCCTAAGGTTGATGCTGGTGAATTCACTCATCCGCTTTTCCCCCTCAGAACTGATCAGCAAGAAGGGGAACCCAGGTGTGACGAGGTAGTAAACGCAGCACCAAACAGCAAGAGAGGACGCGTGGCCCGTGGTGCCCGCAGATCTCAGACAGCACGTTTAAAACACGGAAGAGCAAGACGGCCAAACCACAGGACCACACAGCGCTGCGAAGAGAGCCTGCGTAACTGTCGCCAATTGATGTTAAGGAGCGACACGGCACAGACAGGGGAGCGATGCGGAGAGGAAAGCGAAAGGCCGGCAACAGGGACAAAGTCTTCGGCTGTGACCTGTTGGACCACCTGACAGCTTCTTCCCAGGAGAGTGAGTCCTGCAATTCCCTATTGTTTCCCTTTATCTGTTCACGCGTTCACCATGCCAAAGGCCTCTACCAGAATACTAAGCATTAATGCAACTATATTACCATAGGTGCTACAGTATTTATTTTAAAAACAAGCAAAGAAACAAACAAATATTTACTAATAAATAAAAAATAGTTATATTAATAAATATAACTGACAGTTTTACCACACTAAAGGCCTCTACCAGAATACAAAAATATTAATACTACAATATTACCATTTATGTACATTATAGTACTGTATTATAACATATTTGAATTATACACAGTTCAGTAATTTAACTTGTACGCCTACAGTACTGTAATCTGAAAAGCAGTTTAAACAGGTGTACTGAGTTTTGAATCAATAAAATTAAGTAAATAGTGACGCTGTCCATTCTGTTACCTTATATTTGTGTAATAAATATACAAATGTCAATTAGATGGTAATCTGCCTGATACATAAAAAAGGAAAAAATCGGTTATAATGGTAGTGTGGGTATCTTTGGTAGTCTGTAGTGCAGTGGAATCCGCTTATAGTCTGGGTGAAATTGATCACTATAAGTGGATTCCACTGTACTGCAGACTACCAAAGATACCCACACTCCATCATTCATGACAATCATAGGCCAAACTGAAGAGCAAATTTAATTCAAAGCTTACTCAGTCTACGGGATACATTTTCGAGAATATTCCTTAGGACTTAGTGATTGTTGGGAATTTAGCAGAACAGATTCCATGAGGGCTGATTGAGTTTTGATTCCTGATACCATAACATATGATGAGGAAGGCTGACTTTAGGTCACTGGTGATCTCATCGCAAAAACCAAAAAAAAAAAAAACAGACTGGGTGAGTTTTGGAAATTTTCTCTTCACTGTCGTTTCTGTTTCACATGTCATATCCATTTTGCTTGGCCTGTGTTTTCTGTCACAGCGTGTCAGGCACATATTCCCTCTCTGACTTCATTGTTTCTCTTCTCCCTTTGGCAGTACCACTGGTACTACGGTATTGCAGTGAGTTTATCGAAGAGCATGGAGTCGTGGATGGAATTTACCGGCTGTCTGGAGTATCTTCCAATACTCAGAAGCTGAGGTTTGCCTGTTATATCTGCAGTTGAAATGGGTCTAGAAATGGCCACATGTACGGGTTTAATGGGAACTAAACACTGTGTGCAGGATGGAGTTTGATGAGGGCTCCCCAGACCTCAATAAGGAAGTGTACCTGCAGGACATCCACTGCGTCAGCTCCCTCTGCAAGGCCTACTTCAGGGAGCTGCCCAACCCACTGCTTATGTACCAGCTTTACGACAAGTTTGCCGTGAGTTTGCTAGCAAACTGCCAAACGGCGCCCAGCAGAATCCCGGCCACTCTACGACAGACACATCACGCCTTGTTGGGCATCATTAGACGATTTACCTCCAGTGCTGAATATCAGAGGAAGTTTTATCCGAATCATGACATATATTTGTGTTTATAACCATCCATCCATCCCTCCATTTTCTAACTGGTCAGAGTAGCTTATTTGCTATAGCTAATAGGAAAAACATCTGCAATAAACATAAGAATAGAAATATAATAAATGTAAATGGAGTATATACGTTTTTTTTTTGCCATTAAAAAAAAACAACTTCCCTATTTCCAGGAAGCAGTATCCATTCATCTGGAGGATGAAAGACTGGTGAAAATCAAGGATGTTCTGAAAGAGCTACCTACTCCCCACTACAGGTACACGGTCCTCCATGCCCATCCTCACTACAGGTACATGATCCTCCCTGCCCATCTCCCATTACAGGTACACGGTCCTCCATGCCCATCCCCACTACACGTACACGATCCTCCATGCCCATCCCCACTACAGGTACACAGTCCTCCATGCCCATCCCCACTACAGGTACATGATCCTCCATGCCCATCTCCCATTACAGGTACATGATCCTCCATGCCCATCCCCACTACAGGTACACAGTCCTCCATGCCCATCCCCACTACTGGTACACGATCCTCCATGCCCATCTCCCATTACAGGTACATGATCCTCCATGCCCATCCCCACTACAGGTACACAGTCCTCCATGCCTATCCCCACTACAGGTACATGATCCTCCATGCCCATCTCCCATTACAGGTACATGATCCTCCATGCCCATCCCCACTACAGGTACACAGTCCTCCATGCCCATCCCCACTACATGTACACAATCCTCCATGCCCATCCCCACTACATGTACACGATCCTCCATGCCCATCCCCACTACTGGTACACAATCCTCCATGCCCATCCCCAATACAGGTACATGATCCTCCATGCCCATCTCCCATTACAGGTACACGATCCTCCATGCCCATCCCCACTACATGTACACAGTCCTCCATGCCCATCCCCACTACTGGTACACGATCCTCCATGCCCATCTCCCATTACAGGTACATGATCCTCCATGCCCATCCCCACTACAGGTACACAGTCCTCCATGCCTATCCCCACTACAGGTACATGATCCTCCATGCCCATCTCCCATTACAGGTACATGATCCTCCATGCCCATCCCCACTACAGGTACACAGTCCTCCATGCCCATCCCCACTACTGGTACACAATCCTCCATGCCCATCCCCACTACATGTACACGATCCTCCATGCCCATCCCCACTACTGGTACACAATCCTCCATGCCCATCCCCAATACAGGTACATGATCCTCCATGCCCATCTCCCATTACAGGTACATGATCCTCCATGCCCATCTCCCATTACAGGTACATGATCCTCCATGCCCATCCCCACTACAGGTACACAGTCCTCCATGCCCATCCCCACTACTGGTACACAATCCTCCATGCCCATCCCCACTACATGTACACGATCCTCCATGCCCATCCCCACTACACGTACACGATCCTCCCTGCCCATCTCCCATTACAGGTACACGATCCTCCATGCCCATCCCCACTACAGGTACATGATCCTCCATGCCCATTCCCACTACAGGTGCACGATCCTCCATGCCCATCCCCCATTACAGGTACATGATCCTCCATGCCCATCCGCACTACAGGTACATGTCTTACATCTACAGGTACACTGTAACTGCTACCTTTACTT
The DNA here is from genome assembly GCF_023856365.1 of Brienomyrus brachyistius. Taxonomy (NCBI): domain Eukaryota; kingdom Metazoa; phylum Chordata; class Actinopteri; order Osteoglossiformes; family Mormyridae; genus Brienomyrus; species Brienomyrus brachyistius. The sequence continues at coordinate 799,961 of NC_064536.1, read as the reverse complement.
CCTCAGCGGACAGTGTTAGCAGTTGAGGGAAGCATTTCTTCAGAAGTCCTTTTCTGCAACAGGTTTGTTTTAGTCTCTGGCTAAAGTCCTTCCGTCTTTCCTCTCAGGACTCTGGAATATCTGATGCGTCATCTAGTGAGAATGGCTGCTCACTCCTCGCAGACCAACATGCACGCCAGAAACCTCGCCATTGTGTGGGCACCCAATCTGCTCAGGTGATTGGAGTTCCCAGCTCCGGGTCCCCATCACTGATTGAAGAACCATGGTTTAGCCCCACCCAACATCTCCACATTGTGGGATGGAATGAGTGGCAGTTTCTTCATGTTTACGGCCGATTGTAGATCCAGCCGTAGAGCATCTTTGCTGGGACTGGAAAGAAAGAGACGTGTGAGACATGCCAACACAAACCCGACAATGATGTAGGAGTATTATAGAAAGAAAGATATGAATGGCTGGTTCTGCTTGGCCACCACTTGTCTCTTGCTACAGGTCGAAGGACATTGAAGCATCAGGTTTCAATGGCACAGCTGCGTTCATGGAGGTGCGTGTCCAGTCCGTGGTGGTGGAGTTCATCTTGACCCATGTGGCTCAGCTATTTCCAGAAGAAGGTGACTCTGAATTACAAGCTCAGATTTAATTTTTACAAGCAAGGTTTTTTTTTTGCTAGGGTTCAAAATGTGACCCTTTTGGTCTCTCTGTACCTGCAGGCAACACCAGCGAGCGCAGAGAGTCCCTGCCCAGACCAGAGTTCGCCTGCATCGATGAGAAGATTAACCCTTTGCTGTTCGCAGGCACCATCAGTCCCGGCAATGGCCCTCTCCCCATGCGGCCGTACCACGCCATCATCGACAGCACCGATAAGTATGATCCTCTGGGTCACAGTGGATGGCAATGGCAGTGAAGCCAGTGCATTATTTCAGCACTGGTTTAGGGTTTTCTTGACATTAGCGATCCCTCACCATGATTATAAAACACGCACCTGCCCCATGAGCTCACACCTCTGCCACTTACAGTGGCCTCTTGTTTACCCCTGTTTTCTTCTGCATGTTCTGAAGGAGGAAAGGCTCTCTGAAGAGCAGGAAGTGGACGTCCATCTTTAATCTGGGGAGCAAGCTTAATGAGAAGAAGAATAAGTGTTCCAGAAAAGGTGAACCCTGGCACCCTCTCTCCATTTCTGCTCTTCCTCTCGCTGCATACCACACAGTCGCCACAAAGTTGCCATGTACCACCCCATCTATATCTCCCTACTTCTCTTTTCCCTCAGTTTCTTTAACTGTCATCAATTAAACAATTATAATCCTTTATCCGCCATTTCAACCTCACTGCTTTATAGACCCCTAATACCTGAGTGATACACACTGGGATTATGTACAAATTTAGGGCTGCTCCCTTCTAAGGCCACATTCGAAGGCTGAATCTGTCACAGTGGCTTGTCCCATTTCAAAGGCTCCTTCAAATCCTGTTTAGAAATGCATCCTTATTTTCCTGAGCTGTGAAGGATCCACCCGTTGGATCATTCAAAGCTCAATATATCCCAACATTCATTGTGTGAACCTTCAAAGGACACAGCCTACAAAGGTTACATGGACCATATCCTTCAAAGGACACAGCCAGGGGTGGATTAACTTTTCTGGGGGCCCCAGGCTGACCTCATGTTTCCTGAGGTGGGAGGGGCCCTCATGTTTCCTGAGGTGGGACGGGGCCCTCATGTTTCCTAAGGTGGGACGGGGCCCTCATGTTTGCCGAGGTGGGACGGGGCCCTCATGGTTGCCGAGGTGGGACGGGGCCCTCATGTTTCCTAAGGTGGGACGGGGCCCTCATGTTTCCTAAGGTGGGATGGGGCCCTCATGTTTCCTAAGGTGGGACGGGGCCCTCATGTTTCCTAAGGTGGGACGGGGCCCTCATGTTTGCCGAGGTGGGACGGGGCCCTCATGTTTCCTAAGGTGGGACGGGGCCCTCATGTTTCCTAAGGTGGGACGGGGCCCTCATGTTTGCCGAGGTGGGACGGGGCCCTCATGTTTCCTGAGGTGGGACGGGGCCCTCATGTTTCCTGAGGCGGGACGGGGCCCTCATGTTTGCCGAGGTGGGACGGGGCCCTCATGTTTCCTAAGGTGGGACGGGGTCCTCATGTTTCCTGAGGCGGGACGGGGCCCTCATGTTTCCTGAGGTGGGACGGGGCCCTCATGTTTCCTGAGGCGGGACGGGGCCCTCATGTTTCCTAAGGTGGGACGGGGCCCTCATGTTTCCTGAGGTGGGACAGGGCCCTCATGTTTCCTGAGGCGGGACGGGGCCCTCATGTTTCCTAAGGTGGGACGGGGCCCTCATGTTTCCTGAGGCGGGACGGGGCCCTCATGTTTCCTGAGGTGGGATGGGGCCCTCATGTTTCCTAAGGTGGGACGGGGCCCTCATGTTTCCTAAGGTGGGACGGGGCCCTCATGTTTCCTGAGGCGGGACGGGGCCCTCATGTTTCCTAAGGTGGGACGGGGCCCTCATGTTTCCTAAGGTGGGACGGGGCCCTCATGTTTCCTAAGGTGGGACGGGGCCCTCATGTTTCCTGAGGCGGGACGGGGCCCTCATGTTTCCTGAGGTGGGACGGGGCCCTCATGTTTCCTGAGGCGGGACGGGGCCCTCATGTTTCCTGAGGCGGGACAGGGCCCTCATGTTTCCTGAGGCGGGACGGGGCCCTCATGTTTCCTAAGGCGGGACGGGGCCCTCATGTTTCCTGAGGCGGGACGGGGCCCTCATGTTTCCTGAGGTGGGACGGGGCCCTCATGTTTCCTAAGGCGGGACGGGGCCCTCATGTTTCCTAAGGTGGGACGGGGCCCTCATGTTTCCTGAGGTGGGACGGGGCCCTCATGTTTCCTGAGGTGGGACGGGGCCCTCATGTTTCCTAAGGCGGGACGGGGCCCTCATGTTTCCTGAGGCGGGACAGGGTCCCATCCCACCCCGTCAAACATGAAATCCGTGTAATCATATTTTGTGTCTTATTGTAGACTATGTATCTAATGGTGTATCACATAAAAAGTATGAATGCATGTGCTTAATGTGAATGAAAAGCAAGGTCACTTAAAGATAAGCTGATATATAGTATTATATCTATCTATCTATCTATCTACGTATGTGTTTATATATATATATGGGTGCGTGCGTGTGTGTGTGTACATGTGCATATATTTAAACCACGGCTTTGTTAAATACTATCTTCTTATTGGCCCAGAGATGTCACATGGGTGTTGATTATTTTCGAGTAACTGCACAGGTACTAATAATGGCTTTAATGTTTTAATTTAATGTTTCCTTTGCTGGTTTTGATGGTAATGTAAGAACTTGCTGCTTCCAGTAAGTAGCCTGACCAGATATTCTATCCTTATAGGGATTATATTTTAACCAGCACGTCAGAACATTATTAAATGCTAATTAGATCATTTTCTTCCAAAATATTAATCTTCACTATAGTTTATTCAATCATTGGTTTGTGTTCGTTTGCTGTGGTGTAAGCGGGATAAACCACTTCGCTTCGCGTCCGGCCGCATTACACCAACTTGTAATTGATTATTTTTGCATTTCCACACACCTCATTGTGGTTTATCGCTTACATATATCTACATGCGAAATCTGCCCCCAGCCTTTTATTCCAGCCTGGGTCAGTACTGTGACAATGTAACATGGCTTTGTGGTAGCGATGTGCTTCTCTCTCATTGCAGAAAAAGAGAAGACCATCCTCAGACCTGCCAAAAGCATGGATTCATTGAGTTCTGTGCCCCCCTCTCAGGAAGGTAAGATATTCTTTCTCAGGGAGATTTACAGCACTTTGTATTTGATTGAACCAGAATGAAACTGATTTCAGTGATCATGGAAGTTATAAGAAACAATGTAAATAACTATAACAGCCCATTAGTGACTTTATCTGGGGCGCAGTGGTTACCGCTGCTGCCTTACACCCCTGGAGACCTCGGGGGTGTTCCACGAAGCAGGATTTCTCACCTTACTAGAGAAAGTCACTTTAGCTCAGACAACCTTAAATCCAACAAATCATCCAGCTAAGCAAGAAATCCTGCTTGGGTGAAACACCTCTCCACCCAGGGTTTGAGTCTTTGTGTTTGCATGCTCTGCTGAGATGTCATGGGGTTTCCTGTGGGTTCACAATCCAAAAATTGAATTTCATTTGTGCGTGTGTGTTTGCGATCGGGTATACCTTACCTTATGGGGACACAATGTCCCCACAATGTGATGAATACCCGTTTTTTTTTCACTCAATTTAATAAAAATCTGTGACTGCAATGAAAAAACTAAAAATGCAAAAACTCTTGTATTTTGCTTGGTTACTTATGGTTATGGTTAGAGATGGGTAGGGGTTAAGGTTGCCATACTTAGCGTTAGCATTTTTCCCATAGAAGGGAATAAGCGGTCCTCATAAACATATGTTTACCCGACGTGTGTGTGTGTGTGTGTGTGTGTATGTGCCCTGTAGTGGGCTGACACCCTGTCCTGGGTTTTTCTTGGCCTTGCACCCTTCAATTCTGGGATAGGCTTAGCTTAGGACTCCATTGTGATGGCATTTTGATTCCCTCTGTTCCTCCAGGACATGGGAAGCGGTCGGACCAATGCCTCCTGTCGTCTCCCAGTCAGCAGCTGACGGTAACATCAGGAGGTGGCGAGTCAGGCGGCCTTGCGGTCTCTTCCGGTGGAATGGGCAGCAGCTATGCGGTGACATACCGCAGGGGAGGAGGTGCCAGTGTGAGTATGGTGAGCGGAGGGGGCACCCCCGGCACCTACAGTCGACTGGACTCTGGGAGCAGCCTGGCCACCGTCTTAACGGACCGCCCGATACCTAGATCCCCCGCTGCCTCCAGCAGGGCTGAGCGCCGAGCCGGCATCCACATCTCAGGGCCTTTCTCTGTCACCGTGCCCCTGCACATCACATCGGGCTTGGCCCTGGGAGTCCTACAAGGTTCGGTGGGAGAAAAGGGGGAGGAGCCAGGGGGTCAGAGAGGAGAGGACAAGGAGCAAGGCAGGAAGGAGAAGAAAGACGAGTCCCAACAGCAGGCGAGAAAGGGGGCGCAAGAGGGCAAGGGAGGTGGGGATGGAGAGGAGAGTCTGGAAGAAGAAGAGGCTGCATCAAAGAATGGGCAGAGAAGCAGGAAAGATGGTGAAGAAGGAGAAGCATGCAGGCAAGGCACTGAGGAGCAGATAGAGAGGGCTATCAATGGACTGAGTGTGGAGGAGCGTCCATCAAAGGCCAGAGGAGAGAGAAGAAAGGAAGCAAGTGAAGGTGAGGGAAGATCAGATGCTGGAAAGCCACCCGAGAACAAAGAGGAACAAGAAGATGATGAGGAGCAGGAGTATATGGGTAAGTGGGGAGAGCCGGCCAGCACTGAGGTTACTGGGGGCCTTGGGGGGATTGCTGCAGGATAATGGGCCTGCTCTCATTACAGACATGAAAGGCAGTACACCGCTCTATGACGACTCTCAGGACCTGCCGCTGGACTTCCAGGATACATTTGGCTTCCTTGATGTCCTGGACAACATGACATCAAATCAGGTGTGTGGCCTGTATGTAAAAAAGGTGAAACAAAATCCTATGTAATCATAGCAGTGGATGGATGGATGGATGGATGGATGGATGGATGGTCTGTAATTACTCCAGTCATACAACTTGTTCTTCTTTATCTCTACAACAGGGAGGGAATAAGTCAACATTTTAGATAAAGGGCAAGAATACAAGTTTACAAAAAGATTAATACTTTTATAGGAATAAATCACCTTGTGTAAACGGATTCTTATTCATTCGTTGTATTGGCTAAGACAAATTTGCATTGCTTTACTAGGAGTCTTTCTGATTTTATTTAGTTTTCTGCATGGAACCAGCTGATTGGCTGTGCAAAAAGTAGGAGGGGCAGACAGGGACATTAAGGTTGAGCACATTTAACCAGATGAAGGCAACTTACCCCTGAACGTAAATCCTGAATTAGAGTCAGACAGAGGTAAAATCAGGGCAAATATGAATGAACAAATGAACAAACTAATTTGTCCTGAATCTTTACTTTCCCAATATTTGTCCCCGTCTTCTGTCCTCTGTCTTTATCGGCCGTCCAGGTGAACGAGTTCTCTGTAGAGCCCCCATGTTATGACACAGAAGAAGAGGAGGATTTGAGAGATGAAGAGAAGGAACAGCGAGCACCCAGTTTGTCCTGCCAGCAGCTGGAGCACGTCCTTGAAGAGGCGAAAGAAAGTGACCCCCCCAGAGAGCAGGACAAAGAGGAGACCGAGATGCCCGTCCAGCTACGGCAGAAAAACCATCAGCTGGGCTTCACCCCGCATAACCGGGCCTGCAAGTCACAGAGCTTACCCTACAAAGCAGGTCTCTTCCTCCCAATGGGCATCGATTTTAACAAAGATGATGATGATGATGATGATGATGATGATGAAAGCGAAGATGACGAAGAAAGTGAAGAAGAAGATGATGATGATGAAGACAACATGCTATTCTTTAGTCTGCCATCCAGCATGACATTCCACAGTCAGTGCCAGAAAGATATGGAACACACTGTGACCCAAAACATTGAAGATGGCCGCACCTCCCAGCTATGTCCGGCAGGGGGCGATGGTACCGGACTCAGCCCGAGTGCTGAGGACTTAGAGGCAGTTGTGAAGGAGAGAACAATGGAGCCACCAGGCTTAGGGTCAGCTGTCAATGCAGAAGCAGCAGGGACAGCGGTGGGCCATGACGAGGCCGAGGGTGAAGATAACAGACCGGAGCAGACAGAGGACACAGAGCAGGGAGACCCAGCAATGGAAACACACAGACAGCGGTAAGTACCAGGATTACGTAACAAAACTCCCGGAAACCACGAGCGTAGCTGCCATTCTTAGATGAACAATTTTGTCCATTTTACTTTTATTTTGTCCATATGTAAACACAACAACATGCAATCATACATAAAGGTGTATATATTTATCCACATTTTATTTTAGAAGCTAACTATAACTTTAAGGTTTTAAAAGATGTGTGTGTGTAAAAATATATATGTGTAGGATATTATCTGGTACCAAACACCTCTCTGAATTCATACATTATATGAATGCTTTATATTCATCTATTTATTTATTTAAACAGCTCATATAACTTTATCTGTACTCTTCTGTAAATGCAATTCTAGACTTGAAGACTGTTACTCATTGTGTGTGTTTAATAGCACGTAATCCTGATTTGTGCTCTTTTGCTGTAGCTTGATTGTCCAATTGCGGTGCGTATTAGTATTTTATGTGATGTTCTTAGCTAATTTAATGCTTGTTATTTTATCATTTGTTTTTATCTGTTATTTATCTGCTAAGCTGAGTTTTATTATTGCTGTTCAGCACTTTGGTTAAACCTGTTATGTTTATTTTAAATGTGCTGTACAGATAAACCTGACTTTGCGTTTGACTTTCACAGTGATGAAGAAGAGTACGAGAAAGAGGAAGACTGCTGTGATGTCAGAGGGACTCCGACCAGGTCTGAGGATAGCCACGACCACATGGAGGCTCCTGAGGGGGCAGAAAGTGGTTCACAGATGGACACTGTGCAGAAGAAGCCTGAGGCTACGGAGGCTGACACTGAAAGAGACGATCCTGAAGGCTCCGAAGATCAGCGCGTCGATTTAGCGGACTCAGCGGGTGGCACTACACTGGAAGAGGAAGCTCTCAGTTTGAGTATGCAGCCTACAACCCCATCTGGAACAGAGGACGTTTCTCCTCCTGGGACACCTTCTGACTTGCCACTTCTGTTCCCGAATCCTTCTGAGATGCCACCAGAGGATACTGTTGTTAAAGAGGAGACTGTAGCCGTCACTGAGGATGCCGCGGCTGGGATTTCTACCGAGGGGACAGAAGCTTGCCTTCCCTCCAAGAATGCGGAGGAGGAACCTGAAAGCTCCACTGAGATGACAGAAGAAGGAGAGAGAGAGGCAGCTACCGACACAGAGGGAGAGGGAGAGGGAGAGGGAGAGGGAGAGGGAGAGGGAGAGGGAGAGGGGGGAGGTGAGGCCCAAATTAGGGATGATATGCAGGAGCAGCAGGACAGCAAAGAAATACATGTTGATTCCTCAGGGCAAGATGACGATGACGATGCAGGGATGACAGAAACTGATGGAGCATCAGAAGTATCTGATACTGAGGAACAATACAATGAATCTGAAATCAACAGCAATATCCGGGAAACTAATAAGGAAATTAAAGATGTAGATGATGAATGGAGGGAGAGCATTGGGGAGCCGAAGGTAGGACAGGATGAGAAAGCTGAGAGGGCGATGGAGATCGGACCGGGGCTGTCGAGAACTTTGGTGGTGTCGAAACAAGCTCAGCCAAAAGTGTACAAGGCCAAGGCGGTGCCCGTCGTCCCGCCCAAACCCCAGCAGTCCAAACTCGCGGCCCTGAATCTCCGACAGCAGCAGCTGCAAAGAGGGAGCGAGAGAGGGAAAGAGGGAGAGTGGCAGAGGAACCGGGATAAGGAGAGAAACAGAGAGGGACAGGGGTCCAAGGAAGTAGACAGGGAGGTGAAGAGGAACAGTCCGATCAGCATGTATTTTGATCAGGCTGTTGCCAGGGCAACCGAGAGAAGAGGGAGGGAGATGGAAGACAGAGAGAGGGAGAGAGAGAAAGAAAGGGGGATGGATGAAGAATGTGAGACAGAAGAGAAAGGGACTGATGGAGAATAATGCAAATGCACAGCAGGGGGCGATATTGCATAGCCTGCAGAAATTATGTTCCACATTCATGGTGAACCACGAATAATAGAAGGTAAGAATATGTAAAACAGAAGTATGTGCAGGAAAAATATGAAGGAATGTATTCTGTGTACTGTATTAGTGAAACTGTTCCGCTAAACCATCCATCTCCCATCTATGTATAAGAAAGACGAAAGCACAAAGAAAACAGTTAATAGTTGTAGGTGATTATAGTCGATAAAGTTATTCAGATCCAGTTACATCCACTTAGGTAGCAGAGTTGTAGTACAGTCCGGTAATCCCAGAAATAACTTTTGGATATATTTTCAGGCACTTCAAATGTTTTATGTTCAAATATTGTCATCCCCAAAATCTGAAATTCAAAATGATCATGGTTTATTGTAAAATGTAAAAATGTATTTTTACTGAATTGTACCGCTAAATTTGTATTAATAACCTTGGCATTACAACTGTATTTTTTGTATGTTTCCGTGTTTTATACAATAAAGTTATTCTATGTTTTAATCAGATTTTTCTTCATGTAGTTTTTAGAACAAATGCTTACGGATCTTTTTCGTTATACTTACGTATTGCACTAATAGCTAAGAATTACCAAATCACTGAAAAATTACACAATCTATGAAAGTCTATACAGCAAGCCAAAGTAAACGCCATAGTTTTACTTCTCTGTATTTAGAATACAATTTCCACATGACCTTTATTATCATTATCAGCAAGAAACTGCTTGTGCATAATCATTAATTATTAAGAACAGTGCACAGAACTAATAATTCAGGTGGGATAACACAGCTAAAGGTGCTTTCGTGTTATCGGAAGTAGGTGTGAAAAACACTACGGTCGTTATCGTCCCTTCGGCCTCCCGACCGATTGGTGGCAGCAAAAGTCTTGAGTAGCCATTTACCTCCATTACGAAGTATTTTAGAAGAAGAAGTATCTCCGGAAATAAATGAGTGTGGCATCTAATTCGTCTGTGCTCTGGTTTATTGGAAGCGTGTTCCTTGTTGCGTTTTCACTGTTTTACGTTTTGCACATGAAAACAGTAGTTGCCCCGACCGTGAAAAGGGTGGTGAGACACGATCCGATTAAAATGCAAAACTGTGTCGAATTCCATTCCCAGTTGACTTCTATCATGGACATATTAGCAAAAGCTGCCGTGGCAGAAATTATCAAAGTTGTTGAAGACAACTGCTGTGTTTTACGCTTGGAAATTAACCGGAGTCAGAATGAGAATGAACGGCTGAAGAGGAAGATACAATGGATGGAAAACGAGTTACGGGGGAGTTACTGTGCTAATATTTATGACGGATTACTGGCAACAAAAAACGGTAAATCCCATAAGATTATTCAGAAATTGAATCTACATTGATGAATCGTAACCTTTATTGTACCATTTGCATGTTAATATTAAATCTGACAATTAAAACTAACTTTCAGTATCAATATGCTTAACTGTGCAGTTCCCACATTGCCACTAATGAGTTTTCTCGATTTCGATCGTTTCGATTAAACTATGTGTTTACGTATAGGTGCCAGATCGTATTATTTTTGTCGAATACTCAAAACATTACGCTTGGTCATGCAGACAAAAAAAACTTTAACCAGAAAGTATTGTAGCAACTGTGAATTACAGTTATGTGTCCGTTTTTTTTTCTTCATTTGTTCCATTTTCCCTCTCAGACACTGTGTCTAGTCATGACACTGAAATGCTGCCTCCCGTTGACCACCCCCAGTGTGAGACAGACTGTGACATGGAGCCTGTTGCTCGAGAAGCTCCAGAGGGTCAGGCGGTGAGCCCTGCAACGGCTGCCAGAAAACTCCCTGTGCAACAGAACCCAGATCTCAGCAGTGAGCCGCAGGAAACCCTGGAGTGTGTAGTGAAACCTGAACAGGAAGAAGAGCAGAGTCCAGAGGGATCCAGAAATGATGAAGGAAACAGGACAGATGAGGGATGCAGCCTTCTCTGGACATCCTTCACACAAGACTACAGTGACACAGGCAGTGAATATCCAGATTGCTCCCAAATCGCACCTGTCACTGGAGGGTACTCGCGTGTGGCGTCGTTCCAGACAGCATCACAGCCTGCTTCTACACAAGTCGAAGATGCTTGTGAGACACAGTCACTACTGAATAATACCTGGGACCTCATGCCCAATACAGTTCCCATTAAACAGGAGGCTGAAATACACTCAGTAGCCAGTGATAAGGTCAGATCAGATATACCTCATTCACAGCAAGAGCAGTATGGACAGAAAATACTGCCGTCAGGAAAAAATGAGCATTTGACAATAAAGCTCAAGCAACAGATACATAAACCAACAGGTAAACAGCTTAAAGTCAACAGAAGCCCAGGAAGGACAAACTTATACGGAGAAGACAAAGACAGATGTACTCAGAACAATGACAACTCTGCCAGGAGGATAAAGACGCAAACAACTAGCTCTGGAAAAAAGTGGTTCATCTGTGCTCACTGTGGGAAGAGTTTTGCTTATTTTAGCTGCTATAAAATTCACCTGCGAAGTCACACTGGGGAGAAACCGTACAGCTGCGTTGAATGCGGAAAGAGTTTCACCCAGCAAAGCAATCTCACGAAACACGAGAGTGTCCACAGTGGGAAAAAGCCATTTAGTTGTACACAGTGTGGGAAGAGTTTCAGGCATCGGTATAATCTAACCCTCCACCAACGAGTTCATTCGGGTGAGAAACCATTCCAGTGTATGCAGTGCGGAAAGAGTTTTGCTCAGTCTTGTCACTTTAAACGGCACCAACTATGTCATGAGGGTCAAAAATCCTACAAGTTAGTCACCTGAAATCGAGGTTAATTTTTGACATATTTATAAATGAGCTTGAATTTTTAAAAATAAAAAGATTTAATGAGTTACCCTGTGCATAACACCTCACACAGCAAATTCACATAAGTGAAGATTAGGGTTTTCTTTTGTATTAATAACTCATGGAGGATCATCTTTTCATGCTTAACGTTCTTTCAGATTTGGCAGAAATATATGCAAAATCGAACCAAGTTGTAATGAGGTAACTTTTCATGTTAGAAAAAAAAGCTGGTTAACAATGGAGCAGTTTAAAAGACTTGGGGAGGGGGGGGCAATATTTGTATTTACACAGTATTTCAACACAAGGTAAATTTCAGAAAAGTGGTGTATTGGGGCGTCTGATGGCGAAAGGTTCCGTGGAAGAAGCACAGAACCTGCATTTGCATTTTGTGTTATGAACCATGACACACAACTATTATCTAATTTTTATTTAAAATATTTACGTATTCATCCACAATGCATATTCTGCTCGGGGTCGAGGTGGAGCCTGGAGTTAATCTCAGACAGCACGAGGCTGGAGAACACCCTGTACAGGATGATGCTTATTTATATCCATCCATCCGTTTTCCAAACTGCTTATCCTACTGGGTCGCGGGCCTATCCCGGAAGCAATGGGCATGAGGCAGGGAACAACCCAGGATGGGGGTCCAGCCCATTGCAGGCTTATATATACATATCCTGTTAATTGTTGCCTAGCGAGACCATTAAAAGGAAAATGGGAATGTATGATTCTAATTGTGTTTAACACTAAATGTGTGCAGATGAAGTTATGTTCCATTAAAACTGTGTAATGCATCTTTTGCAGTTGTGCATGTTTTATGATGAAAGCTGAGATTATTACTATTTCACGCTGTTTCTGTTATAAGTTATTGTTTTTGCAATTTACCAGAAAGGGTAGTGAAAATGTCATTTATCAAACTGAACAATGATAGAGGTACCTACCAGAAGTGGATCTTTTAAGCATCGTCATTTTTTTTAATTAACCTAATCATATAAAATAATGGCAGTTACTATAATGATAAATTTTAACGTGTGAGAAATTATGGTCATGTAACATCCTTAGGAAATGTATATTATTTATGTCAGATTTGTAATTTTTTAAATTTATTTTTGGAATTAGAAGGAAAAGCAAGTATTATATAATAAGACATTTACATGAATCACACAGATAAATATTTGATTTAACACACTTGGTATTCAAACGTTGTCGTTTTGTTCAGTGAAGTGTGATATCTTTTATTGGTATTCCACTCTGTATAAAGACGTTAAATAGTTTAAGCTGGCGCTTATTACAGCACCACCATTACAGAAAATGTCTTACGAATTTATTATCGGCTGAAGCTATTTACATATGGCAAAACTGCTTTGAGGTGCCAATATACCTGAAACTTCAATGTGATGAAGTGTTTGTGTTGAGGATGTCCACGTGCATTGTCTAGCAGAGTAAAATGCTCCTCTGATATGACAGGTATACTGCGCTGCGCTGGCGCATGTTTATTTCGTTTTTTTTTGTTTGCTTCTGAAGTTTGTTTGTTTTTGTCTGACGTCACGAGGTCTTTGCGTCACTGCCGTAACCGCCCCGGTTGTGCGGAGAGCGTCGATTTGCGCTGGACTGCGCTGCTCCACTTCCGGACAAATACGAGCCTTGATCATTGACATGCCTCGCCTATTCATCATTTAGCAAAAATATATACACGCAGTAACGAAAATACATATATAAATATTAATTGTCTTTATAACTTGATAACCAGAAGGAGGGATATGAATTCGTCCAGCGAGATGTCGGCTTTCGCTAACATCCATGCACAGTTAGCGTCCATCATGGAGATACTAGCCAGATCTGCAGTGACAGAAATCAGCAAACTTGTGAACGATAGTACGGAGGTTTTGCTGCTGGAGATGTGCCGAAGACAGAATGAAAACGACACCCTGAGAAGGAAGCTGGAGTGGATGGAGATGGAGTTACGGGCGGCGCGGAGGGATGAAGCCCGGGAGAGTTTTTCCTGCGGCCGCACCGTGGGAGTTCAGGCTGGTGATGGCTTACGGGCGACGGAGAGAACCCGATTGCATTGTAGGTAGTGAGCTTTAAGCCATCATAAGTTATTTTGTGATGCCAAATGCATGAATCGCAGTAAACAATCGCATGGATAAAAGTAGATTTGATTAGTGGTTTTATAATGAAAGTAACGTGCATAAATTGATATTTTCAGTGCAGAGACGCTCGGCTCAAGTAGGGAACGACTTTGATCAGCACTGTCCTCGCCTGAAGGCAAATGGAGGTCCTCCGCCTGTGGAGGAGGAAGTGTCTCGGGCTCCGTCTATTGTCGAGGTCAGTTGTAGTACGTGCGATCCTTTCGCCTACGCTCTCGTTAATCCTCCCTGTTTTTATTATGTAGGCGTAAAGTTTAAATCGAAAGCCAATTTGTTCCCTAATATCCCAATACACAAGGAATTTAAATATCAGAATTAAACAGCAATATAAAACAGCCTTAAGTTAAATCCGCAGGAAGGTAACACAGTGTTTTAAGAAAAAAATTACCTTTACTAACGCTCAGCTCACATAAAGATGTGATTCTTCTACTCCTGAGTGGGGTCCTTACTTTAAACTGTTCCATTAAAGCATTCACGTCTACAAACGGAAAGTTACCAATTTTAAAGAACATGTTGATTAAAAATATTAATATGCAATTGATGCTAAGTAACTAATTCATAGTGCAGTAATTGTTTACTGCATTGGTACCCTTTTTTATAATGTACTGTATATTGTGCATATTGTGTATTACTTTTATTATACAGTCTGAATCTTCGCATAGTGGTCTTAAGTTAAGCCCTGTGTGGTGTTTCTTACATGCTACGTTGTTCATTGTGACCAATTTGCCACACATATTGGTTCCCTGGCAAAAGTTTGATTCTGGTTAATATTCTTATTTGTAAGACTGTATCATAGTTTGCCTTGTCATAGATGCATTTGTTAGTAAAAGAAAAAAAATTATGGCAGAGTTGTAGTTAACCTGTTTTCCGTTTCCGAACAGCAAATGACACTGCTGGGTTCTGGAATCCCTTTCATAGTAATCATGTCATTTTTCTGTTACAGTCTGGAGACTTCGACAGAGGGACATCAGGAACACCTTTTATCAAGGAGGAAATATTTGAAGAGGAAATCAATATTACTGAGTCGAGGAAAGGACTGAAGAGCTTTGCTGGAGGTAATAACATGGCGGTAACATGGAAGAAGCTACTTTATATATGTCGCCCAAGCTGCAGTGAGAACAGTGAGATCAATGATAACAAACCTGCACGATTTGATAAAAGAGTGAGATCAATGATGACAAACCTGCACGATTTGGTGAGTGAGATCGATGATGACAAACCTGCACGATTTGATAAAAGAGTGAGATCAATGATAACAAACCTGCACGATTTGATAAGAGTGAGATCAATGATGACAAACTTGCACGATTTCATAAGAGTGAGATCGATGATGACAAACCTGCACGATTTGATAAGAGTGAGATCAATGATGACAAACCTGCACGATTTGATAAAAGAGTGAGATCAATGATGACAAACCTGCACGATTTGATAAGAGTGAGATCAATGATGACAAACCTGCACGATTTGATGAGTGAGATCGATGATGACAAACCTGCACGATTTGATAAAAGAGTGAGATCGATGATGACAAACCTGCACGATTTGATAAAAGAGTGAGATCGATGATGACAAACCTGCATGATTTGATAAAAGAGTGAGATCGATGATGACAAACCTGCACGATTTGATAAAAGAGTGAGATCGATGATGACAAACCTGCACGATTTGATGAGTGAGATCGATGATGACAAACCTGCACGATTTGATAAAAGAGTGAGATCGATGATGACAAACCTGCACGATTTGATAAAAGAGTGAGATCGATGATGACAAACCTGCACGATTTGATAAAAGAGTGAGATCGATGATGACAAACCTGCACGATTTGGTAAAAGAGTGAGATCGATGATGACAAACCTGCACGATTTGGTAAAAGTGAGATCGATGATGACAAACCTGCACGATTTGATAAAAGAGTGAGATCGATGATGACAAACCTGCACGATTTGATAAAAGAGTGAGATCGATGATGACAAACCTGCACGATTTGATAAAAGAGTGAGATCGATGATGACAAACCTGCACGATTTGATAAAAGAGTGAGATCGATGATGACAAACCTGCACGATTTGATAAAAGAGTGAGATCGATGATGACAAACCTGCACGATTTGGTAAAAGAGTGAGATCGATGATGACAAACCTGCACAAACTGGCGAAAATGGTGAACCATCAAAAATAGGTGATGCACAGATGTGGAAATTTTGACCAATATTGATAAATTTTGCTGCCTGGGGGGGATAATGGTGACGAAAATTGGCTGGAAATGTTCCTTATTGTTATTTTGCTTCATAATCATAAACTAGCACTGAGGTGTTATGCATCTCTTGTGATTAATCTTTTCCTCATACTTCAGCCAGTGGTTCTGGTCCTGATGCAAGAAAGCTGCATCCTGTCCTGCGTCGTCAACGTGAGGAAGAGAGCGACACGCGACTCGTAGACGGTTCAGAAGTGCAGGAGGTCCATTCTGCCTCGACAGCCACCGCAGAAGATCTCGCAGAAGCGGAGGAAGGAAAACAGCAGAGAGTCCTGAGGGTCGATCAGGCAGAACCCCAGGAGTACACAGTGAGATCGTTCGCTCCGGCCTCTGTCTGTGACACGTATGAGAAGGAGGTTCATCTCTGGACATCTGCTATACAGGAGGACAGCGAGACCGAAACTGATGATCCCGATTTCCCTTACGATACAGAACAGAGTCTGTCAGATGTGATTGAGATTCATCCCATCCCGGCTACAGGAACAGGTTTATGTACGGATATGTTGTCTTCGAGAGCCACTAAACCCCATTTGGGAATGGTGACCATCGCACCTAAGGAAGAGGAGCCAACAGTGCAGCCTGGATGCAGCGTGGACACTAAAGCTGGACTGGCTCAAACCCAGATGGAGCCCAGAGAGAGGCTGGACTCAGGGCTGATGGGAGACCAGCCATCCATTATAGCGACTAATGATGAGGGCAGTTACCGCTTTAATGCAAACAGTGTCAAAATGGCGAAGAAGGTGAAAGGGCTGACTCGAGCTCCCAAAGGGGAAAAGCAGATCAGCTGCATGCAGTGTGGCAAGAGCTTTACCACCCGATTCTATCTGAAGATACACCTGAGGATACACACGGGAGAGAGGCCGTTTTCCTGTACACAGTGTGGCAAGAGCTTCTACTGTACATCCCACCTGATATCACACCAGAGGTCCCACACGGGAGAGAAGCCTTACAGGTGCCATGTGTGTGGAAATTCCTACTCGCACCTCAATTCCCTGAAGTTACATCATAAGGTTCACAGGCAGGAAAGACTGTTTAATTCCACGTAGAACTGGAGGGCTTCGTGTCTGTAAATCGATGACGGTGGTGCAGTGTGTGACTCACTGCATTGGTGACACTGGATTTCAGTCCAGTCTAATAAGTTAACGTCTCTATAGAATGAAGCTGTGATTTATAAGTCGACAGCTGTTGTGTAGAACCTTAAAATCTGCCACACGCAACATTGCGAGCTACGCTGAGAAGTAATTAGCATGTTCTTTAGTCAACTGACAATGTTCCCTTTTTCTAACATGCAGATACGGATTGTGCCTGGACGATGAAAGTTAAATGTGTACTTTTTTGAGGTTCCTGAATCTTTTCAAGTAGGAAAGATTTAAATGACATTGTTATTCTTTTAAGATGAATACTTAGGCTACATGACAGTACCACTGTGAAGGCCATTTAGGTGACAGCTGCTGGTATCACAGAGGTGTAGGAACTGGGGGGGCAGGGAGGGTGGTACCCCCCCCCCCCCCCCCCCTCCCCAATATTTTATTTGTATTCATTTATCCTTTGTTTAAATTATTGTGTAATAATAATCCTATGCCGTTGGGCTCACCCTCTGAATAAGCTGATATCTGAAGGGCATTGTAAACTATCGATGAAGAATGCCATTGCCTTTGTCCTCTGGTAAAGTTTTATTGTTATAGCTACCATTTTATTATTAATAAAATAACCTTTTGTTCAAAGATTCTTCCCATGTGTAGAACCTACCCAGAAATCTTAAACGAATAGGTTGTTTTTAAACTTCTGTAGAGTGAAGATCTCAAAAGAGCCAGACGGCATGGCCATGAGATGCAACATAAAATGTATTCAAATACTGCAAGTACTGACCAAGCTAAGGCATATGAATATGAGTAATGCTGAAAGCAGGAATACTTTTGGTGGTGTTGATACTCGGGCTGGTGTGGAGGGTTTAGTGTTGGGAGTTGTATGCATTTGTGATTATCGCCCAAAGCAGCTGAGTAGCCTTTTATATGACAATGAAATATTCTAATAGTTTATTAGATCTGTACAATGTGGCCCTCCACAATTAATTTTACTTTAATACTGTTACTGGACCAGGTGAGTGCACTGCAATCCCTTTTTCAAGTTTTTTGTTCACTTCTATTTTAATTCTTTTGTTTCATTTCAGTTTTCTTGTGTCAGCTCATATTGTAGTTTTTTTCCTCATTTCCATTCTCTTTATGAATGTTAACTTCATGGTAATTAATGCACTGTAATAGAAAGTCGTAA
The DNA here is from genome assembly GCF_023856365.1 of Brienomyrus brachyistius. Classification (NCBI taxonomy): domain Eukaryota; kingdom Metazoa; phylum Chordata; class Actinopteri; order Osteoglossiformes; family Mormyridae; genus Brienomyrus; species Brienomyrus brachyistius. Next base: position 781,726 of record NC_064536.1, on the reverse strand, counting down.
CTTTCGAACATCGAGGATACAATTTGAGGCATTCGCCCTTCAGCTGTAAACCAAAACTTCGCTGGTCTGTTCACAGTAATTACCTTTGAATTTTCAAACACTACTCAAACACTACTCTTCATTTTACTCCAGACCTCCAAAAATAAAAAAGAACAAAAAAAGATGTTTAAAAGAACAATGTCATTAAATTGTTTAGATTTAGTTCGAAAAAAGTTAGAAAAAAAGTTCACTGACTTGATTTTGTGTATTGTTTGCTAACATGACCTTAGTTTAAAATGTGAATAAAAATTGTGCAAAAACATAATTTCCTGGTTGTTTAGTTAAATTCAAAAGTGAACTAGAAGTAATGTACAATACCAGCAGTCTAGTAAGGGATTTGACATATTTCATTTTTGCCAACTACAACAAATAAGAGTAAAAAAAAAAAGAAAGTTAACTTAGCTATTGATAATACGATACAGTCCATTTTACTTCAACAGTGACAAGCAGAAATTAATCATATATAATCTATATGATCCCACAACACTAAGCTGGATGTGTGGTTGAAAGATGGAAAATGTATATGCTGTTATATATGATGTTCTGAAAAAAAACTACATTCTCTTAAATCATGCTTTATTAGATGAATTACAAGTTTAGATGGAACAAAAATGAATATGAAAGATGCAGTGGAAACCACTTATAGTGATCATGCCTATATATCTGGGTGAAATTGATCATTATAAGTGGATGATCATTTGATCATTATAATAGTTTTTTTTCTTTTCTTTATGTCTCAGGCAGATTACCATCTAATTGACATTTGTATATTTATTACACAAATATAAGGCAATAAACTGGACAGTGTCACTACTGAATTTTATTGACTCTTTCAAAATACAGTACAGCTGTTTCAAACGCTTTTCAGATTACAGCACTGCACAGATTAAATTACTGAACTATAATTGAAATACGCTATAGTACAGTACTATTCATAAATGATCCATCTTTTTGATCCATATAAACGATCACTATACCCATGATCACTATAAGTGGGTTCCACTGTATTCCAAGACCAGTGAGCACCAGTGATTTAGCAGTTCTAGGGTTAATGACTGTTCACATTTCTGGTTATTTTCACTAGGGTGAGGTACCAAAATATTTTCCAACGATGCAATAATGACTGGGAATGGTTTCCAGGTCAGGTGTTGTGTATACACCGTTACTCTTCTGCTATTTTCTGAATCAGGTTTCACACCGCTGACGTTCTTATGCAAGGAAGAACAAGTAAGCTTATTGCCTTTCATGCTATTGACGTTTGGATGATAATCGGAAAGAAGGTGATGAACGTATCTATAGAAATGTCGGCTTTTGCTAATATCTATCCGGTGACAGCATCCAGATCTGCGATAAAGGAAACGTGTTCACAGTGATGCCAAGAAAACACTGACGAGCAACGCATCTTAAAAGAGCCAGCGAATGAGCCGCAGACATAAAAATCCCAGGTAGTAGCTGGTTGACACACTGGCAAAGTAAGATTAAGATTAAGATGGACTTCATTGATCCAGGCGACATAGTCTAGTACTTGGGGCAGCAGGAACGTCGGGCACAAACGAACAGACAACGTGCAAAAAAAAAAGATGTACACTGTATAATATAAAGGTAAAAATAATACATTAGGATACTAAATCGGCAATGCTATATTTAGATAGATAGATAGATAGATAGATAGATAGATAGATAGATAGATAGATAGATAGATAGGCGCTGTAGTGTCTGTTTTTATTTATTACTCTAAAGTGACCTTTCAAGATTCCTGTTTATCTTATACAAAAGCCCCTTTAGCCTTGAACATATAACATGATGAAATATTGCTACTTAATTATGATTTTGTCATAATGTTATGATACAAATTCATTCTTACCAGTCAGTAAAGATGTGTAATTCCAATCAGGCTAATTAAAATCATAATTATTATTTATCACTTAGTCATCTCATTCATATTACCTGACCTGTGAAAACAATAATGAATGTTTTAAGAACGAGTACTATACCTATTGTATACTTCCACAAGTATATATTTTTTGACTCAGACATCTATGGTAAATTGTAATGTGTAAGTCCATGAATATTTCGACAGGAACATCAAGAAATGTAATTTTCCACCATCTAAATAATTCTATAAACATTTATTAATTTAACAGGCACTTTTCACCAAGGCGACATACAATTAAAGCTCAGAGAGCATCCCTGGGGTCAAGTGCCTCGCTCAAGGGTCCAGTGGTGACATCAGGCCGGTATCCAGGAGATGTGAACCAGCAACCTCCAATCAGAGGCACTAATCCTATAGAATCCTAACCCGCTGAGCTGCACATACACAAAGATAAAGTTTTGTGAAAATCTAAGCTGCACAACACCACGAAGTAAAGCATTTTTGCGCCGCTTTTCTTTCGGTAACTCCGCCGAAGTAGGTAAATTTGACCACAGTCCCTTGCTGCGGGATTCCTCGTCTGCCCGGTTTCCGGGGTTCCTGGAACTTCGGGCGCATGCGCAATGTCGCTGAAGGAATTTGCGAGTCCGCCTGAAATTTCTTTCCTCTTCCAGAACATCACAGTTATATAGATGCTAAATTATTCTGTTTATCATTTACCAAAAAGTTAAAGATATGTTTGGAAAATAATCAGGAAGACGATGATGAAAGTATCCATCGAAATGTCGGCTTTTGCTAACATCCATCCTCAAATAGCGTCCATCCTGGAGATACTGACGAGATCTGCAGTAACAGAAATCTGCAGGCTTGTGGATGGTAGTGCCGAGGTTTTGCTGCTGGAGATGTGCCGCAGACAGAGTGAAAACGACACCCTGAGAAGGAAGCTGGAGCGGATGGAGATGGAGCTGCGGGCGGCACGGGCGGCGCGGCCATGGGGAGGCCGGGGCTGCAGCCGCACTGTCGCGGTTCAGGCTGACGGTACCTGCATGGTTTGGGTTCATTAATGGTGTTTGTTTATTTCTTTGTCTGCTTACGTGCACAATACGCGCAAAATTAGTATGAATGCTGTAAGCATGATTCGTTAGCTGGTAGATCTAACGTTTTATTCTAACGAGATCTTCCCGTTTGCAGATAACATTGATGGCGATGAAGGGTGCATGAGGACATGGGGAGGTAACATCCTTACGGTGGTGAAAGAGGAATCGTCTCACTTTCTGGGAGTGACAGAAGAGGTCGGTGCAGGCGCTAAATTACGCTGTTTTGCTTAACTAAATGCAAACCGGCTGGTTGCTTTTCTTCGGATGGTGACTTGATGTCATAGTGGTTGGTTATGCATTTTAATACCGAGCTGGCAACAAGGCCACCTTTAACCTACTTCACAAGTTTGTTTTCGGATGGCATAATGCTGGGGGGCGGGGTTGGTGTTTATCTAGGATATAACCCCACATACTCCTCTGCAGTCTGCAGACACTGACATGGGCAGGCCAGACACTGTTATCATCAAGGCGGAGGGACAGAAAGATGAATCCGACTACACAGAGTCACACGGAGATCTGACGGTCATTACAGCAGGTACCAACCTTGGCAGTTATCACCCCACTACTCAATTTTGACATTTTCTGCATTTCAATTTTGTAATTACTGGATGTAACTTGGATATATATATATATATATTTTAAGTTCTTTAAGAGCTCAATATATTTATTTTTAAAGTAATCCCTCTCCTTACTATGTATTCCCCACCTAATTTTATTACTTCTGTTATAATTTTGCTGTTGGGTAGATTCTCTGTTTGGCGTTGAACACCACGGTGGAATTACTTTTGGGATCTTTTCATATCTAACCGCACGGTTTACAAATTTCACTTCGTAAGCTTATTTGCACATACCCAAAAACTATTTGTACCCTAAATCTGGGACTTGTTTCACTAAGCAGGATTTGCTTAGCCGGATAACATCATATTTAAGGTAGTCCAGGCTAAATGTAAGTTAACGAAGTCCGACAAGTTATCCGACCAAGCAGGAAATCCTTCTTTGTAACACAGGCCCATCTCGTTGTCTCACCTTTATTTTTATCTCTGCATGTATATTTATTATTTGCGTCTTTATTTCCGTTTCTACCTCTATTTTACTTTTATTCTGTTTGTTGTTTTTGTACTTTTGTCTTGATTATATGTTAAGTTGTATGTTAAATTGTAACCTACTCAAAACAAATTCCTTTTACTTTTTGTACTTGCCGAATAAAAGATTCTAATTCTGAATCTAAAAGAAGAAAATGTGTGCTTTGGTGTGGTTAATGTCTTGACCGCAGGTAATTGTCTCGTGATTTGTATTCTTTCCTGTACCTGACAGCAGATGTCAGCGCGGTGCGTCCGGGTGAGCAGTGGCAGTGTGAAGGGGATGGAGACCTGAAGGAACAGGAGGTATGGCCAGTTCAGAAGATCAGAAAACCTCAAGTAGCACCAAAACACCATCAGGTAGAATTCCAGCGCTGCACAGGAAAATCATTCTTCGCAGATTCGGTGTGTGACGTGTATGTGACATGCGGAGTAACCGTGTGTTACGGCCTCAATTTAAGCACACCCAGCTCTAACTGATGCAGAATTATTCATTTAATACAGAAAGAAAATAACAAAATACTACATACAGCTTATTACACATAAGACTGAGAATTTCAAAAGACTTTAAGACCATTAATTATTTGTTTAGTCTACCGGGGTACGCAGTGACCCCAAATGAAATAACAACCATTCTCTTCCCAGAACCACCCCCACAGCTACCTAAACAATGTAAGAAAACAAAACCCTGGCTGTCTGCCCGCAAGGGGGGTAACAAATGCAAGAGGGGGGTGACGCTATGACCTAGTGTGCTAGACAAACCTGGAACCTACAGTGCATTGTCTAGGCCTAGCCTGGAGCCTGGTACATTCATACATACAAACACGCATACATACACATGGAATCCCACAGTCCCCCTGCAGGCAAAAAGAGGAACACGCATATCCCCCCACACAGACAAACCCAACACAGGTTCGTAACACGGTGTGACAGTATCTGAAGGCTTTTTTTCTTCCCTAGGGACCGTCAAGTATGAGGCAGTTGCAGACGGTTCCTGCTACAGGGGGAGTTTTTTGGACAGGTACTTCGTCTTCAAGGGCCGTCAATGTTAAGCCACGCTTTGGTAGCCTTGGTGCTGTGCCTCAGAAAGAGAAGATTACGACGCAGACTGGATGCGGTGGAGGCTCTGCATCCGGAGCAGCTCTGTCCCAGCAGATGAACTCGGTGATGTCCAGCCAACATCTGCAGCTACAGCGACCGGCAGATTCCACACAGGGAACAATGGCAGCTGGGAACAGCTTTGCTGCGAGCAAAGGCAAAATGGTGAAGACCTTTGATGTAGCGAAAGGAGCAAAGCAGTTCAGTTGCATACAGTGTGGGAAGAGTTTCAACGACCGTTTTTACCTTAAAATACACCGGCGAATACATACAGGTGAGAGACCGTTTTCCTGTACGCAGTGTGAGAAGAGGTTCTACTGTACGTCTCATTTGATCGCGCACCAGAGATCTCACACGGGAGAAAAGCCTTATAAGTGCAATGAATGTGGGAATTCCTATTCTTACCTGAATTCTTTAAAGTTACATCAGCAGTCTCACACGGGGGAGAAGCCTTACACTTGTGATGCGTGTGGGAAGTCCTACTCTCACCTAAACTCTCTGAAGCTTCACCAGAGGACTCACACGGGAGAGAAGCCTTACACATGCAACGAATGTGGGAAGTCCTACTGCCATCTTAATTCTCTGAAGGTACATCAAAGGTCGCACACCGGAGAGAAGCCTTACCGTTGTGCTAAATGTGGGAATTCCTATTCTCATCCTCAGTCTCTGAAGTTGCATGAGAAGTCACATGATTTAGAGACATTGTAGTTCTGACGAGAGAGAATTCTTGCTCTCGACTTAGGCTTCCGGTGTGCTGTTCCGGCACTGCTTGTCTCGTATTTATTTAACAGACTTTTTTTTTTCTCTCAAAGCCACGTGGAACTGAGGAGAGCAGAGGTTATACAGCAGGGTCAGCCAGCATGTTGAATACGGCCTCTGCTCTGTGATTAGATGATGATGTTTGTGTTACCCGTGTAAGTTGCACTCTTCTGAATTTGGTGATCATTGTTGACACACCACAGCACAACAACATAATGTGTCCTCTGCGTTTAACCCATATGTGACATCGTGACATAGCAGGGGGCAGCTAATTCAGCGCCCGGGGTGCTCTGGGATGGTACCTGTCTGGTCAGGGATTCGAACCACGACTGAAAGGGATTTGGCCAGAAATGAGCAGCATTTAACTGGTCGATGGGAGAGCCAATCAAGCTGCCATGTTTACGACCCATTAGGGATTGTAGATTCAGAAGTCATCCTTCTTTTTGAAATGTTTTCTCTTTTTCCCAAGATCATTAATAAAAACTACACTATTATTGTTATTTGTGTTTTTACTCTGAGTCCTTAAATGGCAGGTAATAGTTGTCCACTAATATTTTGTCACCCCTCTGGCGATTTGTGACGCTGGACACCCGGATATATGTATGTTTGAGGCTCTTTGTGTTTCTCTGGTGTCAGTATGGGTACCGCGCTGCTGTACTGGCAGTGTGACATCTGTCATGTGGAATCAAAATTGCCATTTTGTTTTATTTCTATTATAACTACAGTAAGAGGGAAAATCTCTCACCTTTGCATAATCATTTCCTTTTGTTTAATCTGTACATTATATATGATTCACAGATATGCGGCTACTAACCTGCTTAGCTTTCTAAACCAGAATGTCCTTTATACAAGGGTGTTCATTTGGCTGTGGACAGGATGGACATTGCATCTGTACAGATTATCGAGGTAGATTCTGCTGAGGTAGCACAACCTGCTGTGCCTTTTCTATAGTGATTCACTTTTTAAACATTAAATAAGACGAATGTGCTAAATATGAAACTGATCATGTTATATTTCATAGTTCTGGAGAAGAATGTACTGGTTGGTTCAGGCTTTGGATCCTGGCCTGCAAGGCTTTGAGAAATTTCGCGCAATGTATGAATGTAAATTTCACTTAATCTCGTTTTAGAGATTCGGCCAAAGTTATTTTGCTACTTTATTTCATTATAAGGTTCATCGTTTAGAAACATGAACTGCTGCCAATAATCCCATTTACTGAGTAAGTATATAGGACACATTAGCTAGTTAAATACCAACGTGCAGTGTATACTCCTGTAACTCACAGCAGACCACAGGCAACGTTTCGTCGCAAACGCATTGTAAATTGTCTGCGATTTAAAAGACCTACGATTTCTATGAGAATATTTTCCAGTGTTTACGGTAATACGATGCGTCACCGCCCCCCTCCCACGGCTATGCGGAAGCAATCTAGTTCTGTGTCTAAAGTCATTGAATACCGAGCTACTGCAGCTCCCATATCTAGATGTTTATGCACGTCACTGCAATCGGGAAATATGTCTGTCTGTGTTAATTTCCAGGCACAGCTGTCGTCGATTATGGAGATTTTATCTAGAGCAGCGGTTGAGGAAATTAGCAAACTTCTGGAGGATACATGCGCGGTTTTGCATCTGGAAATGCGCAGGAGCCGCAATGAAGCCGTGGCGTTAAGGAGGAAATTGCGCTCGATGGAAATCGAGCTGAGTGCAGTCCGAAGCTGTGGAGCAGGTGTGCGGGCTAACTAATGGGCTCCATCGTCTGCAATCAGATCTTTCGAAATACTGACTTTAATCCGTAATGACCATAAATAAGGTGGCTGTAACGTTAATGTAAAACTGACATTTGGTGTGTTTTCCTGATTCTCCCCTTTAGAACATATTAGTGGGCAGAACCAAAGTAACGGTTCCTGGCAGTATGGAGTGCCCTCAGCAATAGGAGGCAAAAACTCCCAACATCTGGAGGTTCGTTTGTTTAGCGTTAGAATTTACTGACGTATTCAAACGTATTCAATTTTTAAATACATACAAATAGTAATACATAAAACTTTACTTGGTCAAATTATTGCTATGTATGCATTATACTGAGCGTATAAAGTTGACTTGCTCTTTTGAGTCCGTGTGCATCTTTCTCTGGCAACATTCAGTTGACAGTGCTGGGGATATTTTTACAGTTCGAAAAGGTGGAAGGTGAGAGAAGTGAGATACTTATCATCAAAGAGGAGAGCCTTGAAGACGACCGCGAGGAACCAAAGCACTGCCGAGGTAATGATCTTATTATTATACCTTAAAATGTAACCACAAAGCTACTGGGCCATAAGTATAACCATTTACAAGTAGGGATGGGTGTCTACTTCAAAATGTTTACCGTGCAAAGCATTTTAAGTTCACTTATCCTGCACTTCTGACATCTGCTGTTTTGTTCTTTTACCCTGACAAGGTTTATGTGCAGAAACTGGTGCTGTTGCTGTAGGGAGCCCCCACATATCTGCGTCCGAATCTCCATTCCAGCATCTCAGTAGCGATGAGGAGTGTGACAAACAACCAAACCGTTCAACAGAACAAGAACAGCACCAGTGTTGGCAAAACGGAGAGGAGCCTGGCAACTCTGAGCTCCTGGTAAAGGCCGAGCGAAAGCAGACCAGGAGAAGCTGTCAGTCAGGAACAGGAGGTTTGGAAGACCCAAAGGACACAAGAACCAGTCACTTGGCAATCAGTTGGAATAGTGAAATAGAGGCTGATAAACTGCGGCAATCTACTGACAAATGCTTACTGGATCTCTCGCCGTTTACAGGGAACCAACATCCCATTGCAGGTGTTGAGTCAGGATCTGCTAAAACTCAGTTGTCTGTAGGTTTTCCTGATGTGAAATCGCGTGTCACCTTGTTGGATCCATCCACTGCAAATGAGAGAGCAGAGTGGCTGGATGAAACCCGGCTACCTTCGGCAATGAGAGACCATCACGCACCACCTAACCAACCACAGAAATCTTTGGAAAGACAGTCGGTAGAAGCTGACAGAGATACGGGGCTGTACACTGAAATGGTGGAAACATTTGCTGTGTGTCAGCAAAGTCTGAACTCCGCAAAGAGGATTGAAACCAACAAGAAGTTCGGTGTTAGAGAGAAACAGTTTTCCTGCACACACTGCGGAAAGCATTTTAATCGATACAGTCATCTTAAAATACACCAGCGATGTCATACAGGAGAAAAACCGTACTGCTGTACACAGTGTGGAAAGCATTTCAGTCTTAGATGCAATCTCATAACCCATCAGCGAATTCATACTGGTGAGAAACCATTCTGTTGTACCCAGTGTGGTATGAGCTTTGCCCAGAAATCTAGTCTTAAAACACACCAGCGAATTCACACGGGGGAAAGACCATTTTGTTGCATTCAGTGTGGTAAGAGTTTTGCTCAGTCAAGCAGCCTTAAGACACACCAAAAGGTTCATGGTAGAGACAGTGTAATGTAAGTAAGAAATACATAACTATCAAATGTGTTATTGACGTTACATAGCTTGACATTCAAAGTCCTGCACCCAATTAAAGGCTAAGCAAGGACTGCTACTGAAATGCTAGGTCTTATATAAAGTACAATTTTAAAAATGTCCTTATCCGCTAATTACTACAGGTACTGAAGTAGTACAAAGACAAAAAACCCGAACACAGCATTAGATTTTCCAGTGGTGTCTAATGTAGGAAAGCATTGCATATGGGGGGGTGGTTCCCCGAAGCAGGATTTAGCTTCGGTTAGCTGGGTTATCTTGGGCTAGGAGTTATGATTGTCCAATAGGAATGCTCCTTACCTAAACTCTTATTGGATAATCATTAATTCAAGTTAACCTAGGTAACTGAGAAGTCCTGCCTAGTGGAATACACTCCCCAGGTTCATTAAAAATCTTATACGGTTCAAATGTTGTATTACATTAAAACACTTTTGGGGGCATTCAGAATTGCACCGAGATGTATGTATATTTTTTTTTATCCACAGACATGTTTTGAGTTCTCAAAATTTCTGATCATCAATAGTTGATCTTCCAGTCAATGGTAACATTTTTAGACTGCATAAAATCGATAAATGAATTGTTCTATACAGTTGAACTGTGTACAAAGGCTGATTTTCCCCTTTCCTTTCAGTGATTGTTTTATTTTTTGGCTAATAGTTATAATCGGATTAAACTATTTGAAAATGTTTTATTATTTCACTGCAAATGGGTCAAACAAAAGAACACAATCTTTTGAGCAAAAGCTTAAAGGATATCGGAGCAATGCTTACTGCAGGGTTTCACAGTGCTGTGGGCGAACTCTCCTTTTCGTTTGCGCCAAAACACGTTTAGGCCCAAATACATGAACAACTATGTAATCAGATCTCCAGGTGTCCCCTCCAGCTATCTATTTAACAAACTGATCATTGCTATTTCCGGCCAGCCTCCTTGGGTGGCACTGCTGCCGCACACCTGCATCCCACCCCAGTCCTGTGTGTGTGGAGGTTGCATGATCTCCATATCAGGTTGGTTTTCCTGCCACAGCCCAAACATGTGCAGTTAAGCTAACTGGTGTCTGTAACAGCCCACAGAGTATGACTGTGTGCCCTGCAGTGGGGAGGCATCCCAGCCTCGTTTCCCCTGCAGCCAGTCCCCCGCCATATCCATCCATACGCATCTGTGGCACTATCGATCTCTCTTGGGGAAATTTTCTTTTTGCCTACCCCATCTTGCTATCCATGACACACAGACACATGCAGCTCTAGAAAGAAATTGAGACCACAGAAATCATTTCTTAATTTATGGGTGTGCGTCTGTGAATAATATGTATGTTTTACAAACTGCACCCTGGTTCTTCTCTGTTTCTAAGACTGAAGGGCTTCTTCCTTGTTTTATGGGACTTCAGTCCTGCTTCTAAGGGCCTGATACGAACTGTCCTAGCAGTGCACCTCACACCTGCACTTAATGTTTCTCATTCCTTTTGAAGGTCACCTGATGTCATCCTCCAACTCATGAGAAACTGTCAGATAAGTTGACGGTCATCTCTTGCTTCAGCCCTCTAACTGGCTGGTTTTTCCTAACTGGCAGTGTCTCCTGCTTCACCTTGAACTTGTGTACTACTTTCTTAGGAACTTTGAGCCTGGAAGCAACTTGCTGTGTGGCTTTTTGCCAGCAGAACCAAGATTAAACCTGAATTTTAAAATAAAGATATAAAAACATATATGGAGTGGTCTCTTTAATTTTCCAGAGCTGTGTGTAGGTGACAGCAAGCTTGGCAGAGAAGGGCAGCCACCTGCAGCGGCGCCCATGTAGCTCATCCATTCATGCAGCTGTCCATCCATCCGTCAATCTACACGGTACATGTCTAATACACTGACTTATATACACTGTAATTTGCACGGGGGCTCCAGACTATTTAAAGTAACTGTAGCTGGTTTTCAGTATGCATGCTCCATCGCCAGCTTCCCAAAACTGCGGAAATGCGTGTTGATCTCCAGCCAATCGCGGTAGTCTGTGCTGTCCACGTGACTCCGGGTTTATGGTTTACGGAAGTGGAATAATAAGGAGCCCTTATACATTTGCGCAGAAAAATAAATGCCTTTATTTGAAGCTGTAAGGTGTCCAGAAATAGTTTAGGAAAATGATAAATAGTATTCATTTTCGTAGACAGGTTGGTGCAGTAATGGAAATCCTAACTAAAGCAGCGATCGCGGAAATCGCCAAACTTGTCGATGATGGCTCTGCAGTTTTACGCTTGGAAATGTATCGGACCCAGAGTGAAAACGAAACGCTGAAAACGAAGATACGGCGGATGGAGAGCGACCTGGAAACGGCGCTGGGGCGCGGGAAGGCGGCCGGGGCGCCGGAGCTTCCCGGAAACACGCGATCTGTCGGCGTTCAGGCTTTCGAGGAGTTTAAAGGTGCGCCGATAAAAACCACCGCTTTGCTCTTCGCCAAGCTCTTTGTTACAGCCCTGGGAAAGTTAATGCCAGTGAAATCGGCTTCTCTTAATTCTACGTATATCATTCCACATAAGAGCTGGGACAGGATTTGACGAAAAAAATTGGTTCTCAGTATAAATTGCATCCCCTAATTTTATACTAACGTCCTACACTTATATGAAACCAATAACCTTTTAGTATAAATCTATTTTTCTGACAGCCTTTAATGAGCAGCTTTTAAAGAGGATTTGTCAGTGATCCTTGTCTGCAGCATAAGCATCATGCTCATTACCGCGTTAATAGGGCCGGTAATGACTGTCAGCGCTAACTTGGCTCACGCAGAAATTATGCTCCATCAGAAAGAGTACGTTCAGTAACTGCCGATATTTCAGAATTAGCTTTCTTATGCCGAAGCATTATTTATCTGCCATACCGTGTGTCAGTTAAATCGTATTTAATACACTGCATGTCTACGAACAAGCTATGCATGCTGAAGATTTTTGGGAGACAATTAAAACGTATCAAAAAGGGGAGGTTTTAAAAGTCTTTCATCAGAGAACCAATCATGGTACAACTATTCAGATGTAATGCATATAAATAGTTCTTGGGTTACTAATTTTGTAGTTTTTCCTCATATGTTTTCCCTTAAGGTGCACTGTATTTGTAAATAATGTTTTCTTGGTTTTGTAATACATCTTGATGGTGTCGTCCAATACAAGTAATTTCTAAGGCATCGCTTATTATTATTGTTATTATTGTGTTTTGATCTCACAGAAGAAAGACAACTGTGCATTAGTATGTGGAGAGAACAGAGGCCAACAGCCCAGAATGAAAGCGAGCCTCTGTACACCACAGTGAGTGGAAACGGCGGTATGTACTTTGACCACAAAACTTGTTTGATTTGATACATAACATGTTTGGGGACTTTTTTTTCAACATAGGCTCCAGGGGTGGAAGAAGAGAGGCCTGAAACTCATATCAAACAGGAAATGCTTGATGATGACTGGTGGAACAGTGACCCCCAGAGATGGCTGGACGTCAACAGAGAGGGTAAAATCAATGCCGCTTCTGTAATTGTTATCATCATCTTCGCACATTACATGTTTCAGTTTCTTTTATACGGTCGAATTGCTTGTTATAGAATGGGCTTGACTTTCCACAGGCCCTGCAGAAAAACTCCAAGAAGGTCAGGATGCTGAGGAAGTCACGCAGACACCTGCAGAAGAGCCCAAGGTGCTCTGCGAGCCACGGGGGGCCGAGATAAATGATCAGGAGCTGGATGGGCTGCCGTTCGGGCTGAAGGCAGAGTCCTGGAAGGGATGTACAGCCCAGAAGCAAAATCTGACGGAACAGGAATACAGAACAGGAAGGCTGAACTCTCTCACCACAGAATATGCCACGGATGGGAAAGTCAGCCAGCTGTGGACTACCTTTGTGCAAGACAGCCGCACAGAACCTGAATATCCTCCACCGAAATCGCAGGAAGACTTGCCGCTGCCCCCTGCTCTTTTTAACAACTGCGGCAATCCGTCCTTGGCGGTCGATGTGAAGCTGCGTTTCGGCACCTTCGATTCGATGGCGACGGACGAGGACGTGGCTGCGGCCCCTGTATGTCGCGACGAGCCAATACCACAGACGCGGCAGAGCAGAGGGAAACCGACTCCAGCGAGAAGCGTGGACGTGACGGTACCGGCCAGACAGCAGCATTACGGGGGGCCAGCAAACAAAATGACACCGAGCGAAAATACTGAAGGTCTGGAAACGGACGCACCGAATAGGTACGTACACATGCTGAGCGGCACGAGTTTTAACATGACGAAGATGCTGAAGACTTGCCGAAAGGTGTGTACCGAGGAGAAACCGTTCAGATGTTCGCACTGTGGGAGGAGTTTCAGCCGTTTGACCTGCCTTAAGATTCACCAGCGGAGTCACACAGGGGAGAAGCCGTACAGCTGTCTCGAGTGCGGGAGGCAATTTACGCAGCAGAAGAGCCTGAAAACTCACCAGAGCGTCCATACGGGGGAGAGACCGTTCAGCTGCACGCTCTGCGGGAAGCGCTTCTCCCGGCAGGATAACTGTACACGGCATGAGAGGTTCCACAGCGGGAAGAAGCCGTTTAGCTGCAAACAGTGCGGAAAGTGCTTCACCCTTCAGAGTAATCTTAAAACGCACCAGCAAATCCACTGCGGGTTTAATCGTTTCATATTTGCATAAAGCGCTGCACTAATTCATTGTGTATTAGACTGCCAGTTATTACACTTGCCATATGACATCTAATGGAGAAAATCCAGTGAAAAGCAGCCCAGAGGCGATTTTTTATTATACAAAAAGATCCTTTATATATCATGAAATGAAGATGCTGTAATCTTCACTGAATAAATTTTTTTTTCCTTTTTTACCAAACAGTGAAGCGAAATAGTTCGTTTCTAACTTCTACATAATTATATTTCGCTTCAGGGCTTTTGGGGTACCAAGGCAATTTTAATATTGTACTCAACATCTGAATTTATCTTTTTCAAAAGTCTACATGGAAGCAAAGCCTCCGTTGTCTCAGTATGAGTGTCATTTGGTGTCAGTGGTATAGAGGATGGATGGATGGATGGATGGATGGATTTCTAAATACCTTTTGCTTTTCACTTTCACTGTCCATACAATTGTGTAACAGAAACTGCATAAGCAATGTGATACATAATTAACATTTTTATACCACTTGCATTAAAATCAGTTCTCAGTAAATGCTGCAAATCACATCAATGTCTATTGTACATCACAGAGGTCTATTTATAGTAACTAGACTATTGAAAATATAAACTGTATGGCAAATATTTAATGAATTATTGTATTTTCCACATATGACACAATTTTACTATTTAAATGTGTTTGTTACTAATATTTAGAATGCCCAATTTTTTTTGCGGTTTCTCTGTGTGTGAACTTTTATTACAGTACTGTATGTAGCGCAGTTTAAATCAATAAAAATGTTTCAGACATTTAGGCATATTTAGAGATGACTCCCCTCTAGTTCAAGCACAACGAAATTAGGCCTAATCATCTTTTTGACTCAAAAATAAAATCTCAAATGGTACCTTAAGCCCAAGGCTATGTCTCTTTTTCAAGTTTCCATTGTTTACAACAAAGGGCACCTACAAGACTCTACTGGAAAATTTAACCCTCTTTTTCCTTTTCCGAGAAATACAAGTCTTGTCATTACACATAATCATATGCTGATTATTTACTGATTGTTCAGTAAAACTGAAAAGTTAAAATTTAGTTCCATAAGCACGATCATCTGCAGCCTTTATCAAAACACTGAGGTAGAAAAATGACTTCCCCTTTTTTCATCAAAGAACCGACTGTCAAGGACAGCTTTATCATTGACCAAAATAAAATCGTCTGAATGGTATTTTCACGTTCCTACTTTATTGCACTCTTCAGAACTTCTACATTCCACCAACAACAACCTTTCACACTCAAAGTGTACTAAACAAACAAAGATTTACTAATGATTTTTGAATAGGCATGACACAAAAATATAAATATATATATTCTAGGCATCTTAGAAATCCTCTTTAGAAATCATAAGCGGAATAAAATTGTAAACATAGTATGAAAACATGTAAATGCAATGTACAAGATATGATAATAACATAACAGGAGACATGACTGAATAACCAAAAACGAGCGATCAGCCTGTGAACGCTTCACTTGCTGAGACCACGTTAGATAAAATAATTTTAACAGATGGAATATCACACAAAAACAAGAGAATAATGGCACTGTAAAACAAAGATGATAGGTATCCGATGGTTTGTTACAACCTGCTACCTCTGCAGAATGAGACATCAACAAAGCGTGTTTGCGGCTGCGAAAACCCGGTGATCACGCGAAGCGAAATCCAACCCACGAACTGATGGAGTCACTGAAGAAACTGCTGGAAACATCATGATTTCTTCATGATAGGGTGTGATTATGGGACATCGTCTCAGTTTGTGGCAGATTTGATCTTTGACTCGACAGTCACTATTTTCTGTATTTTCGCCGGTATTTTACTCCAGGTTACATTCGGTTTCTTAGTTCACCTTTTTATCCAAAATAACACTGAACTCATTTCACTGCTGGGAATATCGTTGGCACAGCTCAAGCACCACAGCCTGTTTTACAACAGAGATCTACGCGGGACTTGAGCTAATAACCCTCTGGCTCAGTGCATGTCCCAATACGTTCATCATTTAAACACTAGGCAGTCTGGCAGCATGTTGAATATTAACCATCCCGTTACAGAGTCAGCTGACAGGAAGTTCCACAGGAAGTTCTAAACCCGAAGGTGTACACTGATCTCTATATGATCTGACTCCTGGGGTGGAGCAGGATGGCTTTGGCATGGGGTTTGGGTTGCAGGAATCCGTTGTTCGGGTAAAAGTGGTTGGAGAGGGCTTCTGAAATCTGACTGCTGTTTGTCCTGCAGTCGTCCTCTCCGTACATCTCCTCCTCTCCATACATCTCCTCCTCTTTGTCCTCCCATTTCTCCTCACAGGCTTGTGTTGGGGAGGTTCGGGATCGGGACCCCACACGCTGCTTTACCGGTACCCTCGCGCTGATGCTTCGCACTGAAGGCACCCGTTCACCGATCCCCAGCTGCTGAGTTTCCACCCCCATGCCAGCCTGTGTAGCAGACAGCTGGTCCCTGGAACCCAGGGCTTGCGTTCCCGACCAGGCAGAGATGCTGGACCTTGTGGTTGCCGCCTGATCCCTCGGCCCCGGGTGTCGCGTTACTGACCCTCCAGAGAGGCTGGCCCTCATGAACGACATCCGCTCTCTGGAGCCCAGACGATGCAGACCCGTCACATCTGTCACGCTGCTCCGCCCCTGCAGATGGTACGGAGGTGTGGATGAATACCAATGTCCGGAGAGACAGACAGAAAGCGAGTGAGAAAGAGAGAATGGAGGGAAGGATAGGAACTGACCAACAAAAACATGCGGGAAGCAGTTAGCGGGAGATTCATTTTCCCTCAATGTTTACCAGTACATTTATTTATCAAGGAGAAGCTTCTATCCAAAACAACGGGAACTGAAAAAGAAGGGTCAGCCAATGCCTGGAACAACTGCAACTGCGGGCCTTCCCCAAGGGCCCAACGGTGACATCACTCAGCTCTTGCTGGGATTTAAATTGATGACCTGACCACGGGGTACATTTCCCAACTCACAGAATGGGGACTGTTCAGCTGTGTGGTTCCAACTATGCAAGTTACTAACGTCGTTAGCAACTATGCTTTTGGGAAACATAGACTAGGTTAAAAATCAGGCATGGAGTTTTTTGCCAAACAGGAGTGGTGGAACCCCCTTGGCATATTTTGTTGACTGGGGGAAGGATTTCCCCACCTGGCAAAATGCCCAGTATGCCAGCACAGAACTGGTCCTAACCCACAAAGTCACACCCCCTATACACCATGTATCCAAAATGTCACTCAAATTCACAGAAACACGCGTGTTCTGTAAAATCTTCCCTTATATACAGACTCTCACCAAAGACATGTTGCTCATGAAGGACTCAGCCCGGTGCCTGGGGGCCTGTCTCCCGCCGTCCATGTCCACATAGCCGTCGGGGTCTTCGTCTCCATGCCACAGTGAGTTATGCAGGGAGTCGCTAGCCATGGTCTCTGCCTCTTCTTCTGCCATGCCTCCATCATACCGGGAATAACCCCGGGCTGAAAGATCCTGGAACACACCCAAAGTCGATCATTCGTACGGCCACAGCTGAGTAACATGCAATCTACTCCAGGGTTTGTCCGTAAACTCGTGCTTAATTACCCTGAGAGTAGAAATAGCACTTTCCAATCTGAGGGCAATATGGTCGTCCAGCTGAAACGACAAAGAAATGAAACTGTATTATATATTCATGTAGATGTAGATGCTGGTTAATCTGGCCTTGTTTACTGCTGGGATGCTGTACAGTCCCTGTAGAACTGGTAGGTCATGGGCCCACATTCACTTGTCCACAAAATGTATGGTTATTTTATTATTTATTACGTTTTTTTTCTAACGTTACACTTTTATTTTGAAGGACATGTCTTCTCTGATGTTAGAGCCGTTACCATGGTCACATCAGTTAGAACATTCGCATGAAGAAACAAATTTGGTTTAAAATTTTCTATTTGGGTCACGACTCGGTGACCAGAACCAGGCAGGGAGGTTTAGATGTCAGCTCTCCCGTCGATGCGTCTCCGACATGCAGGTGGCCTCGTGTAGGTACCTGAATGCGAGGATCTGACGCGCGCCGATCTGAGTTCAGTCTTCGGACAGAATTCTGTCTTGATAGAGAAATCAGCTCCTCTCTGGAAAAAGTGCAAGATGGAGACAGAAACCAAATGAAGCTGAGGTGTCAGTTCTGGATTGACATGGTCACCACTGACATAAGCATCACGCGATATCGGGGCCAAGTCCAGAGGTCCACACATGGTCACCCAACCTACTTCTTCTCATCAAGCTGTTTCTCCAGCTTCTTCTTCTTCTTCTTATAGTGACATTTCACCACAATGAGCGCAACCACCGTGATCATCAGCAGCACACCGATGACGCCACACAGAGCGTTGACAATCACTGGGTTATGGACAACCCTTGGCTGCAAGTCTGTGTGGGAGAGAGGACGAGCATGTGATTCATTGTGATGGGCACAAGGGGGCAGTGTGGGCATGAACATGCGGCTACAGACTGCAGTCATACGAGGCAGTAGTGAAGCAGGTATTAGGATCAAACACTGCTCACTAGTCATGTGAGAAAGGAGGAAGGTTCCAGACACATATAGATTAATGCTGGGCAGCACCTATAGCGCTACTCTTACATAGGGGGTCAAACACAAGCTTAGATACGCTAGCAGGGGTGTAATTACACACCCTTCTAATTTGCCTATTAGAAAATCATGTTCACTTTCCTGGACAATTTTACATTTCAGATTTACATTAGTATGCATTTCTAGTATGTGTTCAGGTTCTTTTTTTTTTACTGAGAAACGTGATTCATTAAAACTCCACTAATTTCACACAGAGGTCAATTCATGATCACACTGTCAAGGAGCTGATAAACGGTTGCAATAGGGGCGCCCCCTACCTGTCACTACTACATTGACACTGTCCTTGCCAGTTCCTATGGTATTGCTGGCGAAGCACTCGTACACCCCGGAGTCTGTCACAAGCAGGGGGCGATTGAATGACAGCATCTTCCCCTGTATGGACACCTCAGGTGGCAAGGGCCCGCCGTTTCTGTAAGATGGAGAAATGGATCCTCAGCACTGTGATGTGCAGTCACTCTCCGGACCTGGCGTCGCACATCTCCATGGCGACAAGCACCAAGGTGACTGCACAACGAAGGCTGTACAGTCTTATGGTCCCCTGGAGGACAGTGTGGCTGACCCCGGCAAACAGCTGCTTCTGGCAGATGGCCTCTTCAGAGGGGCAATGCTAGCTAGTGATGGCAGCCACTAGGTGCGGCTTGGCTGCGCTGCCACTCGATGGCGCCACAGACGCCATTTCTCGAGCCCTAGCATCTCAGAATTGTAATCTCACTTCACATCGAGTACAGCAATCTGCTTGAGGTGCTAAGGCACCATGACAGATTTTTATAACCACTACATATCTATATAAACAGATATGCATGCAGCTGGGCACCATGCGGCCGGGCATGCACACAGTACAAACACAATGGATTACAGTATGCAGAGGGGCACCATACAGCCAGGCATGCACACAGTACAAACACAATGGATTACAGTATGCAGAGGGGCACCATACAGCCAGGCATGCACACAGTACGAACACAATGGATTACAGTATGCAGAGGGGCACCATACAGCCAGACATGCACACAGTACGAACACAATGGATTACAGTATGCAGAGGGGCACCATACCTTCAGACATGCACACAGTACAAACACAATGGATTACAGTATGCAGAGGGGCACCATACAGCCAGGCATGCACACAGTACAAACACAATGGATTACAGTATGCAGAGGGGCACCATACAGCCAGGCATGCACACAGTACAAACACAATGGATTACAGTATGCAGAGGGGCACCATACAGCCAGACATGCACACAGTACAAACACAATGGATTACAGTATGCAGAGGGGCACCATACGGCCAGACATGCACACAGTACAAACACAATGGATTACAGTATGCAGAGAGGCACCATACAGCCAGGCATGCACACAGTACAAACACAATGGATTACAGTATGCAGAGGGGCACCATACAGCCAGGCATGCACACAGTACAAACACAATGGATTACAGTATGCAGAGAGGCACCATACAGCCAGGCATGCACACAGTACAAACACAATGGATTACAGTATGCAGAGAGGCACCATACAGCCAGGCATGCACACAGTAGAAACACAATGGATTATAGTATGCAGAGGGGCACCATACCTTCAGACATGCACACAGTACAAACACAATGGATTACAGTATGCAGAGAGGCACCATACAGCCAGGCATGCACACAGTACAAACACAATGGATTACAGTATGCAGAGGGGCACCATACAGCCAGACATGCACACAGTACAAACACAATGGATTATAGTATGCAGAGGGGCACCATACAGCCAGACATGCACACAGTACAAACACAATGGATTATAGTATGCAGAGGGGCACCATACAGCCAGACATGCACACAGTACAAACACAATGGATTACAGTATGCAGAGGGGCACCATACAGCCAGACATGCACACAGTACAAACACAACCGATTACTATATGCGGAGGGGCACCATGTGGCTGGGCATACACCTAACATAAATACAATGGATTACGGTATGTAGAAGAGCACCATGTAGCCGAGGATGCACATGGCACAAAATCAACCGTATGCAGAAGGGCTGGGTAGGCACACAGCACAAATACGACGGATTATAATATTTATGCAGGAGCACCATGCGGCCAGGCATGCAGACAGCACGGATACAACAGATTACAGGATGCAGAAGGTCTCCATGCTCCCAGTCATGCACACAGCACAAATACAATGGGTTATACGGTTTGTATTTGCATTTGGGTTATACGGTTTGCGGAGGGACACCATGCGGCCGGGTATGCACACAGCACAAATACAATGCGTTACGGTATGCGGAGGGGCACCATGCCGCCGGGTATGCACACAGCACAAATACAATGGGTTATACGGTATGCGGAGGGGCACCATGCGGCCAGTCATGCACACAGCACAAATACAATGGGTTATACGGTATGCGGAGGGGCACCATGCGGCCGGGTATGCACACAGCACAAATACAATGGGTTATACGGTATGCGGAGGGGCACCATGCCGCCGGGTATGCACACAGCACAAATACAATGGGTTATACGGTATGCGGAGGGGCACCATGCGGCCGGGTATGCACACAGCACAAATACAATGCGTTACGGTATGCGGAGGGGCACCATGCCGCCGGGTATGCACACAGCACAAATACAATGGGTTATACGGTATGCGGAGGGGCACCATGCCGCCGGGTATGCACACAGCACAAATACAATGCGTTACGGTATGCGGAGGGGCACCATGCCGCCGGGTATGCACACAGCACAAATACAATGGGTTATACGGTATGCGGAGGGGCACCATGCGGCCGGGTATGCACACAGCACAAATACAATGGGTAACGGTATGCAGGGGGCCACTGTAGGCAGCGTGGCTATAGACAGTCTACAAAAAGCAAATATAAGAGAATTAAAAATGGTTGCTGTGTTTTTTATACGATGATGTCAAATATTTTTTGACCTTTAGACCTACGACTTTGACCTGTGCAATGTGTGGATGTAGCCTACAAAGAGTGTGGTTATTTTAGATTTGAAAACCAGTTCGACCGACTGACTGAAAAGAACTGGTTCGAATGAACGACTTGTTCTGGAATTGGACATCACCATGGTTCACCTGAATAGCTGTCTTTGTGTGCAAGTAGCGATTCTTACTCAGACCGTATTGTGGTGTAGTTCATGTAGTACTTTTCTCTGTAACTGAAAAACACACCAATTCAAATGCGATTCTGCATTGCATTGGACTAATATGTCAGTTATATTAGAAGAGATTTGCGGTGTGACATCATATGTTGTAACAGGACTGACTGCACTCTGACTGAACCTTAACAGCTTAGGCACTGTCACAGATCATTCATTCATTCAATATGCAACAGAATTTATTTCTGAGCCATTAATACAGAATTCCTTGCAAGACTTTCCCTGACATTCTTTGACCTGTCACCGTTTATTGTTGCCAATAATTTGTCTATTATTGCTTACATATCATTCTTACTGTCTGCGTGTGCAGTGTATGCATGGATGGATGGAATTTCTTCGAAGGATTAATAAAGTATCTATCCTTCCAGCACTGCCCCGGAAGTGCATCTGGGGGCTTCCGTCTTGCTCTTCTGGTTTTCCTGTATTTCCGTGACCTGAAAAGATCCCGTATCTCCCGTGGACACAACCAGCAGCTGATCCTCACCTATAAAGACCCCAGGCTGTCAGCTGATCCTCACCTATAAAGACCCCATGCTGTCAGCTGATCCTCACCTATAAAGACCCCAGGCTGTCAGCTGATCCTCACCTATAAAGGCCCCACGCTGTCAGCTGATCCTCACCTATAAAGACCACACACTGTCAGCTGATCCTCACCGATAAAGACCCCACGCTGTCAGCTGATCCTCACCTATAAAGACCCTAGGCTGTCAGCTGATCCTCACCTATAAAGACCCCACGCTGTCAGCTGATCCTCACCTATAAAGACCCCAGGCTGTCAGCTGATCCTCACCTATAAAGACCCCAGGCTGTCAGCTGATCCTCACCTATAAAGACCACACACTGTCAGCTGATCCTCACCGATAAAGACCCCACGCTGTCAGCTGATCCTCACCTATAAAGACCCTAGGCTGTCAGCTGATCCTCACCTATAAAGACCCCACGCTGTCAGCTGATCCTCACCTATAAAGACCCCACGCTGTCAGCTGATCCTCACCGATAAAGACCCCACGCTGTCAGCTGATCCTCACCTATAAAGACCCTAGGCTGTCAGCTGATCCTCACCTATAAAGACCCCATGCTGTCAGCTGATCCTCACCTATAAAGACCCCACGCTGTCAGCTGATCCTCACCTATAAAGACCCCAGGCTGTCAGCTGATCCTCACCTATAAAGACCACACACTGTCAGCTGATCCTCACCGATAAAGACCCCACGCTGTCAGCTGATCCTCACCTATAAAGACCCTAGGCTGTCAGCTGATCCTCACCTATAAAGACCCCACGCTGTCAGCTGATCCTCACCTATAAAGACCCCACGCTGTCAGCTGATCCTCACCTATAAAGACCCCAGGCTGTCAGCTGATCCTCACCTATAAAGACCATAGGCTGTCAGCTGATCCTCACCGATAAAGACCCCACGCTGTCAGCTGATCCTCACCTATAAAGACCCCATGCTGTCAGCTGATCCTCACCTATAAAGACCCCACGCTGTCAGCTGATCCTCACCTATAAAGACCCCACGCTGTCAGCTGATCAATCACGCTCTTTGTGTAACCAGTAACCTTTTTATCTCTTGCCGCATTAATTTCATGGATGTTTGTATTGCTTAGTCCCTAACCCTATGGACATGTATATGTGACGAGTAACTGTGTGTGACCTGCCAAACCAACTGCCGATTCAGCCCACATCCTTTACGCATTACAGCAGTAGTTATGGAATTCAAAGAATGCAAAACGTAATCCTTTAATTACATGCGCTTTGTCTTTAAATAATTAGTGGGAACTAGTCTCTCTCGGCGCATTCTGGAATTTCAGGCTCATCGCGGAGATTGTGTTGCCTGTCCCTCCTTTGTGAGGAGCACAGAAACGGACGCTGCTATGCCGCAAGTCGCAACACGATGCCACAGATATTGCGTTACACAGAGAAGAGGAAAGAAACAACTGCCCTAACTGTCCATGGGCGTGCATGCTCACACGACTGTGAAAAGCACGCTTTGCCAGAAGCACACGAATACGCTTCTAGTGCGGTCTACTTGCACAAGAGGAAGTGAACGCAAGAATATATGTGTGTGTGTATGTGTCTCCACGTGAGTATGAGACATCGGGCAACTACTCAAGGCACCAGTGTGATCCCTTATCATTGTGTGTGTGTGTGTGTGTGTGTGTGGTGCAGGTATACCTTATGTTGTGGGGGCAAATGTCCCCAAACGTGATAAAAACCAGTTATTTTGATGTAGCGGGGACCATTTTGTTCATTCCCCATAAGGATAACCTCAATTTTATAAAAATCAGTGACTAATCAAAGAACTAAAAATGGCAAAATACTTCAGTTCTTCAGTTACTTGTTAAGGGCTGGGTAGGGGTTAAGGTTAATCATTTTTTGATTTCAGGCCCCACACAGATACAAGTACGGGTCTGTATGTGTGTGTGTGTGTGTGTGTGTGTGTGTGTGTGTGTGTGTGTGTGTACGTATGTAGTCGAAACTAGCGGCAGACAGTAATCCGCTGAACAAAGCACACAGGAGTCATGGCGTGACGTGAGAGACGGGGAGTACCTGCTCCAGGAGATGTTCGGGACTGGATTCCCCGTGGCTTCACACTTCAGTGAGGCTCGCTCTTGCCCTGCCAGCCAGGTTTGTTCATAACCACTGATTACAGCTTCAGGGGGATCTGCACGTCAGACACACAAACACGCTCTGACATGGGGGGTTACACAAACAAGGACCCGCTTTAGAATTCTGTAAATCCAACACAGGGCAAAACGGAAAATTAAGGGCTGGATGAAGGACGTCTGTGCTGCGTGATTATTCTGTGGGTAAGGAACGGAAATGCTGCAATACTGTTTTACGTAATTCTGAAGCAGACCAAGAAATGTGTGTGACATAGCATTACTTGTTTTTGTTTTTCCTGTATCTCGATACACTGACAGTAAAACAGAGAGCATGAAGGTTATGACTGCATTCAGCAGAAAGGCGGGGCAAGCTCGCAGCGCAAGCAGGAAGGAGTCAAACAAACACCCAGTGAAGTACGCTTACGGGAACAGAGAAGTTATGTCACGGTAAAGGAAGGGTAAGCTTGCGGTCAGTACGTAGTGCCACAGATAATAAAAAAAAAGGAGGGAAACTCATTGATAGGTAAAGTCAAGCTCATATTCAGGTGAAGTAAAAAAACCCCAGTAAACTCACAGTGAACAACCAGGCGGTTGGTAATCCGGTGGGGCTGGGTCAGACATGGGTGTGAGATCAGGCAGTCCAGCTTCTTCCCATCCATGCTGCGCAGGGGTTCAACGAAGAAGTATGTGACCACGGCCCGGTTATTGGTAGTGCGGTTCTGGATCTGACCCTTGAGTTCAGTGTCCCAGGTCACCACAGGCAGAGGGCGCCCCACCGAGCGGCATGTGGCCGCCACACTCCCGGTCTTGCTCTCCACCAGCACCACCGTCTCCAGGTCATAGACGGGCTTAACTGGGAGGATGAAACCAAAAATCAGACGGGCGGAGGTACCGCACGGGGATGATAACAACCAACTGCATGACTACACTATAAAGTTATGCGAAGAATTCTTTAATAAGCACCCAATTTGGGGTAATTACCAGTACTATGAATTACAATATTAATAAGACGGAGAACGAGGCGTACCCCACACTGTCAGCAACAGCTGCTGCTCAAAGTTTCCTAAGGGGAAGGTGGATATGTGGCAAGTGTATTGCCCTTCGTCCGACTCTCTGGTGTCCTGGATGATCAGCGCCATGCTGGTCATGGGGTCGTCGCTCTCAAATTTCACCCGGCCCGAGAATACACCAAACTCTGAAAAAGGAGGGAATCTTCTGCAGTTATTGTTGAATTGATGTGCGGTGCAACTGGCTATTTGGTCACACATGACCACTGTGGGTCTGTACTGGAACAAGAGGTGGGTTAGGGTTACAAACGAGCCATTTCAAATGGGATATTGAAAGCACAAAATAAAAATTTCAAAGATGCTGAAAACCATAGTAAATATATTCATCCGTATTACAGCAACTTATCCTGGTTGGGATGCCAGGGAGGGAGGTAGCACTAAGTGGCGGTCACACCCTGCACGAGATGACAGCTCATATACACCATAAAACAAATCAGACAAATCGAGTGTAGGGTCCTCTTACACAGCAAGATGGGCTACATGGACCAAACACATCAAGACCTTTGACAAAAAAATAATACAATGGAACAGACCCACCCAACAGAAGCCACAAGACAGCACTACAGTGAAACCACAAATGAGTGATTATTATCAATCAAAACAAGAAAATAGCAGAGGAATGGAAATGCATTGAGAAGGTGCAGGGTTATTAAGAGCTGACAGTGCAGAGCCTGTTATGAGGAAGCAGAGGACACTGAATGAAACAGGCTGGGTTCACTGTCATTACCAAGGAGACGGCACTACATCTTTAAGATAAATAAGACAAGGGCATCATTCTCTCAAAGAACGACATCGCTCTGGCATCCATAATAATGATGGACTGGACGTTCACAGCAGGCTGCGACCCTCTTCCTGCCTGAATAGTTCATGTGTTTTACGGCTGGTGTCTTTGGAATTCAGCTTATCCTCCGATAACCCGGCAGATCAGGCTCATTTGGGCCCTGCTTATAAAGCATAGATGAATTCCGCTGAGCGAGAGGAGGACGTGGGAATGAGGAAATTCGATTTAACTTATCAGTGCCACCTATTGATTTCACGTCACCATTTCCTGGGAACAATAAAGCATGTTTGTGCATGTCACAGGACACCTTAATTAGACACCTGCTAAGTTATAGCGATTACCACTGTCTGAATGCCACCGAGGGGCCAGACGGCACAGAGAGGCTAATCAGCGTGAGCAGGGTTACCTCTGAGTCCCTCCTTCGGGTGGGCAGTGATGACCATCTCCTTGGTGCCATTTGGCTTCTCGTGGGTCCAGGTCACCTGCACCACGCTCACGCTGGCATCTTCCACCTGGAACTGGCAGGGCAGCCGTGAGGGCGCCCCCTCCATGGAGCGTACTGTGAACAGGGGGGGGGGCTCCAATTGCTGACCCCATACGAAGGGCGCTGCGAAAGAGAGATAGAGACAGGGACAGGGGGGTGGGGGACAAAGAGAGAGAGAAAGGTAGGGAAGGAGGGAGAAAGAGCGGGAATGAGAACGGGAGAGAGAGGGGAGAAAGAGAAAGGGAGGGGGAGAGTGGAGAGGAAGAGAGAACAAGGTAAAGGGAGAGAAGAGGGGAGAGAAAGAGCCAGTCAGTTACGACCGTGATTCGTACAAAGAAAGTGGGGATACACTTTAGCACAATAGGGGGGACGGGGACAGACTATAGCACAATAGGGGGGACGGGGACAGACTTTAGCACAAGAGAAGGGACGGGGACAGACTTTAGCACAAGAGGAGGGACGGGGACAGACTTTAGCACAAGAGGGGGGGGACGGGGACAGACTTTAGCACAAAAGGGGGGACGGGGACAGACTTTAGCACAAGAGGGGGGGACGGGGACAGACTTTAGCACAAGGGGGGAGACGGGGACAGACTTTAGCACAAGGGGGGAGACGGGGACAGACTTTAGCACAAAAGGGGGGACGGGGACAGACTATAGCACAATAGGGGGGACGGGGACAGACTTTAGCACAAAAGGGGGGACGGGGACAGACTTTAGCACAAGAGGGGGGACGGGGACAGACTTTAGCACAATAGGGGGGACGGGGACAGACTTTAGCACAAAAGGGGGGACGGGGACAGACTTTAGCACAAAAGGGGGGACGGGGACAGACTTTAGCACAATAGGGGGGACGGGGACAGACTTTAGCACAAAAGGGGGGACGGGGACAGACTTTAGCACAAAAGGGGGGACGGGGACAGACTTTAGCACAATAGGGGGGACGGGGACAGACTTTAGCACAAAAGGGGGGACGGGGACAGACTTTAGCACAAAAGGGGGGACGGGGACAGACTTTAGCACAAGAGGGGGGGACAGGGACAGACTTTAGCACAAGAGGGGGGACGGGGACAGACTTTAGCACAAGAGGGGGGACGGGGACAGACTTTAGCACAAAAGGGGGGACGGGGACAGACTTTAGCACAAAAGGGGGGACGGGGACAGACTTTAGCACAAAAGGGGGGACGGGGACAGACTTTAGCACAAAAGGGGGGACGGGGACAGACTTTAGCACAAGAGGGGGGGACAGGGACAGACTTTAGCACAAGAGGGGGGGACAGGGACAGACTTTAGCACAAGAGGGGGGACGGGGACAGACTTTAGCACAAGAGGGGGGGACAGGGACAGACTTTAGCACAAGGGGGGAGACGGGGACAGACTTTAGTACAAGAGGGGGGGACAGGGACAGACTTTAGCACAAGAGGAGGGACGGGGACAGACTTTAGCACAAGAGGGGGGACGGGGACAGACTTTAGTACAAGAGGGGGGGACAGGGACAGACTTTAGCACAAGAGGGGGGACAGGGACAGACTTTAGCACAAGAGGGGGGACGGGGACAGACTTTAGCACAATAGGGGGGACGGGGACAGACTTTAGCACAATAGGGGGGACGGGGACAGACTTTAGCACAATAGGGGGGACGGGGACAGACTTTAGCACAAGGGGGGAGACGGGGACAGACTTTAGTACAAGAGGGGGGGACAGGGACAGACTTTAGCACAAGAGGGGGGGACAGGGACACCCATTTCTAATGCAGGACACTCTCTCTATTTCTCCACTATAATGGCTGTTAGCTGAGCACAACCATGAGATCAAGGCAGAGCATCAGGATACAAAGTCTTTGCTTTTTATTATTGTCACATCACATTTACTTACGGGTGCTTTTATCCAGAGTGACCCTGAAAGAAGGCATGATCAGTCAGTCTCAGGAACAAGTAGGGGTTAAGGGTCTTGTTCAGGGGCCCAAAAGGGAAATCACTCCACTGACCTTGGGATTTTAACCAGTGATCTTCCCATCACAGGCAGTGTACAAACCTGCTGAACCACACACTACCCCTAAGAGATAAGCTAGCTATTTGTCTGGGGGGTCCTGGAAGGGTCAAGCTTGAGGGTCCATAACACTCACATCATCTTTTTTCCAGTCCAATGAGTTTTGGTATTTTTCCTTGTCTCTATTCACAAAGCCAAGACCCCTAGTGGCCAAACGAAGCCACAGTCGGGGGCCCGGCGCCATCTGACTGTCATTCCGTTTCGGCGTGTCTCTGCCCCAAAGCTGAGGCCAACACTGCTGCTTTTTGTATTAGCTCCTCCACGCTGCCTTGTTGTTCAGCCCATTCACACTCCCAGCCCAGCTCCTTCCACCCCCCTGTGTCACGCGACGCCGTTTCTATCCTGCCCGCAGCAAAACAGACGATTTCATTAACAGGTAACCGAGTCATAACTGGACGAAGCTCTGAGTCACAAGCCCTTCTGTCATACCACCCGTAGAACTGGACAAACACGTACCATTACACCGTAGATGCCAAAAATAATAATAAAACCGCAAAAGCAAACCAGGTCGTTTTATTATTACTATAAAATAATTACAAGTGCTCCATGCTTTACGATGGTTCAATTTACGATATTTCAACGTTACGGAGGTCTGATGTGCATTCAGTACTCATCAAACTCTGACTTTTCCAGGCTAGCGATATGCCATACGATACATACTACTGATGCCAGGTGATGGGAGCGTCCACCCAGCCAGGCTTCCACTTTCTGTATCCATCGCGAGCGTAAACATCTCACACAGTGTTTACCAACGTATCGTCCAGCATTTTTTTCTGTTTCTCACCAAAGAATACTGTACATTTCATGATAGGATTAAGCTGTATTCATGTATTTACTTTTCAATTACTGCTATTTAGTTAGCTATAGTAGTCGCGTGTTAAATAACTACTGTCACTGAAAAAATTATTTACTTATCACATCATATTCAACATATTTTCAGCTTAAGATGGGCTCATATGAACATACCCACATTGTAAGTTAAGGGGCATCTGTGTAATGAATAATGATTCTTTATTCCTAGTTGAACAAGTACATAGGATTCTTCACTTTTCATATATCCTACACATTCATTAGGCATATTTCTGAGGCGTCTGGCCCATAGAGGTGGAGATGAAATTATGAAACAAGAAAGTTTCAAATGACTAATTGCTAAAAATTTATTGTAATTTAAAGACATTTCCTCCATTCTTTGGAAAAATTCACCACTGTAACATTATTGCTTCCTCAATTTTTTTTTAGCAACCACTAACACACACACACACACACACACACACACACACACACACACAGGCTAAGATTATGGTCAGCATGAGCCGCTTATGCAGCATCTCAGAAGAAGTTTTTACGCTTAAAGGCCCCATTCAAAAGCAAAACAGATCGGTTGGCCAGCCTCGAGATTCAAACCAACAACCTCCTGATCACAGAGTCTTAACCCACAGAGCCACACGTCACTGAAGCAACAAGAAAACAGGATATGTCTCTGGCAACTGGCCAGTGGCATTCAACTGGCTGTGAGCCAAAGTGTGGAGCACACTGGCCGCTTGCTGGGCAGTAACGCGAGCTGGTTGGTCTCTTGCCAAGGCAGCAGCGAACGTGGACATTTCACACACCTTCACGGCATGATGGCCTTGCAAGACTGAACCGGCTTGCCGCTATCTATCAGTTCAAAGGGCACATCCGACAGTCGGGACAAATACCACAAATGACAGAGGCTTCTGAGCATGTGTGAGAGATAAGACAGATTAATGCTGCGCTGAGTTTGTACTGCACCAGAAACGTGGGAAAATATGCAGATCTATGAGAGGCTTTCAGAAAACCACCGGAGCAGCACTGTCAGGGCAAAACTGGCTCCCAGACAGCAGAGAGACAAAAAGAAGAGTTTCACAATGTCAAAGTTGAACAATCTTTAACCGGAATGAAAAAAAATTTAATGTTAATGATTTAAACTTGATTTAAACAAATACTGTCTGCATGTACATGCTAGTACACCATATATCCGTGATGGTAAACAACACGTAACAAATTGGCATTGTACTTAACATTCTATTAACTTCCTGTAAAAAAAAAAAAAAAAATCTTAAAACTTTTAGGAACTGTGTCAGTGACTTTCTGCAAATGCTATACTAAAAGTAATCTGCAGAGTTATTTATAGATTATAGAATACTTATGAATATTCTGTGCGTGAGCAGGCAAGGTACAGTTTAAGAGCTGGGGGCCTCCTGGGACTTAAAACTACACCCCTGGCTCCTTAAGTAGAT
This sequence comes from Brienomyrus brachyistius, assembly GCF_023856365.1. Lineage (NCBI taxonomy): Eukaryota > Metazoa > Chordata > Actinopteri > Osteoglossiformes > Mormyridae > Brienomyrus > Brienomyrus brachyistius. The sequence continues at coordinate 750,591 of NC_064536.1, read as the reverse complement.
CCATCTGCTGAACTGCAAGCCGGCTTTTCCTGCTTGCTTATTCAGGACCTTTAAAGTCCTTCAAAGTCTTCAAAGAACTGGCAAACTGATACCACACAAAAATAGTGCTACTTCCGTATCCAGTGCTGTGATCCACTACTCACTGAGGACCTTTACATTTCATAACCGGTGGCACCTTTGTTAATTGCCATAACTTTGACCGAACACTTCCCGTAACTGTTGATCAGACTCACACTCTAGCTTGCAGGTATACCGGCTGATTCCTCCCTGCAGAATTGCTCCTATTATGAAATACATGCAGCAGCTAGAGGTGGGGTGTGGCTCCGCGGGCCAAGTCTCTGTACCTCTGATCAGAAGGTTGCTAGTTCAAGCCCTGGTCTCAGCAGAACTGTCACACGTCTGTAAGCCCTTGAGCAAGGCCCTTAACACCTAGTTCCAGGGGTGACACATGTCGGCTGACCTGTGCTGTGATTCCAAAAGCTATGAAGAGCAAGATGATGCAGGTGAAGAACTGCAATATAGTTGTGCAAATGAACTATTTACCAGTATGAGTTTTTTGCAACATTTCTTTTGGGATACAGTCAGGACTGCAGCAAATCTAAATACTACTGCTCTATTTTTATCGCACAGATTTGGGCGTTTAGTTGTTGTCATGCATAAACCAGTTTAAGTTAAGCTGTTAAGCTTTAACTCACGGGGAGATGGCCTGGAAATCACCTGTAGGACTTTCCAGTACAGTTAGTGGTTGCCTCCATTCCCTGAAGGATTACATGCTATTAAGCAGTACTGAGACAGCAGAGTAGCCTCAAACCACGATACTGCTGAACTCACACCTTACTAATCTTATATGCTGAGCGCCTGACTCATTGAGGTCAAAGAACATACAAAAAGCAACATTTATATGCTGATCATTTAATCAAATTTATTATTACATGAATATGGCTGATTATCAGATGGTCATAATGATGCAAGAATATAGTATTCAAAAACATTCTCACATCAGTGTACATACCCATGGACACACGCTGTGGGTTGATGTATTTGAGAGTTGGGCTGAGCTTATATAATAAGTAGCCTTATTAAGGTCTCACCTTATTTGGTAGGTGCTGTGTAGCTCCTACTCCAATACTGCTCAGTACTGCTCAGTAGCTCAAGTAAGCTCAGCCTATATGTGCTTATGCCAAGTGGACTCCTAGACAGCATGTACTTGTATGTTGAACCAAAATACTTACAAGTTCCATTCAGGCCTATTTGTGTTTAAAGTTTTTAAGATGTTGCTGAGTGAAGTGCTTAAACTGTGTCTGTCGTATTTCATTAAAAATTTTGTTTTGCGGTATTTATATCTGTGGTGCAAAAAAAAAGTTTGGTCATTTACAAAACAGTAAATCTTTCTGAATTTTTAAATTATTGCTTTGTCATTGGATTTACTTACCATTATCTGAATATTCACATAAGTAGTCGGGATATACAAGACACTTCAATTTGGTCTTTTGTTTGGTTTCTACTTTTCTATTGTGTCTTGTTAAGCAGTAAAAAAAAAAATGTTGCTCTTATGCCTGGCCATTTGAGTCAGAGTGCTTTTGAAGGAACAGGCCGGTATACAATAGAAGTATATGAAATGTATTTTTAAAATATAAAATACTGTAGTTTATTTTGATACGATTGTGGCTGTACTATGTAGTTTTTGATACATAGTAATATCAAAATACAATTTCATGTATTTTTGAGGATCTCTGACACAGTCTTTTCCCTACACCAGCACACTAAAGCAATGAATTTCTGCTCGCTTTATAAAAACCAAACCTTTTATCTCCAGTTTAAAATATTCATTTCAGAAGTGAGACAGGATGAGAATGAGAAAGACCAGGAAACGCTAGGTGAATAGACACACAAACTGGTGGCAAACACAGTACACTAAAGAACGGACAGCGTAAACGTCAGCAAGCCTGTTTTTGTGAGCACAGAGCCACACTGGAGCACCTCGGAGGGACTCAGGAAGAATACCTGACATTGCTGATGGGATAAAAGAGACAGAGATGGAATTTGACGAACCCAGTTTGATGCCCAGCCCTGGCAGTTTCCGGAACAGGCTAAACTTGTATTCAGCAAAACAAGCCAAAGAAGAGATGTACTTGCTCAATCCTAATTTGACATATTGATTTAATGATGGCTGTAACTGACTTACATACATGAAGTACATACTGGATAAGCATTAGTAGATATGGGTATGGGAACAGATTTTTAGGTCTACTAAACATGTATGATAAATGTAACTTTAAAAGCAAATAAAATAACCCATTACAACGTTATATATAAACTTTGTCACTAATACCAGTGCATAGATGATTCAATTGTAATAATTTTACGCAACAGTCATTAAAGGACCTGAGCAATAGGTGTTTTGTAACCTCCAATGGACCTGTAGCTATGTTTGGGGATTGTCTGAAATGAGAATACACAGGAGGTCCACATGGACCACAGATTCCAGGTTTAATCAGCCAGGTTGTCACAGGAGAGCAGTAAAACTGGTCAAAAACCATTGACTTTGAGTAATTAGTAGGGGGACACTGTTAGGCCAGTTGCCGAAGCACCGACTGAAGAGTTAGTGAGCCGACACAAGCTATGCTGGCGGACTTGTTTAGCCTGTTCCCAGCTCCGGTGTTTACCTCCTACACAAGAAACATTAGCCTATATTTGCGTGCAAGTCTTTTCCACTCAACCTTGCTCAAAAAGATGAACCCTACCCTGGAAACAGCCATACAAACCAGTGATGTTCCTGAAAGCAGGTCACAGTTTATCGATCTGCTGAGGCCGGACAGCGTATAAAAGAGCAGGCGCTGTCCAGGACATGCTCACATCCACCTGCCTACCTGCCCTGGAAAACTGAGATTGCCTGTAGATTTCCAACGGTCTAAGAGAGCCAAAGGCACTAGCCTAGAAGCGATCAACTGCACCACTGTCATAATGCTTTAACTAGCCTCTTGTTCCTAATATCCCATCTCATTAATGAGTACAGGCTGCAGCATCCTGTCAAACACTTAGTTGTCTATGAGGTCTCAGTATGAACAAGATGCTGCGAGATGGTGAAAAAAGTGTCGATTGTGGTTACTGTACTAGATCTTCTTTGTATGGATTGCCCAAAAAGTTGCTTGAGTCTGTTCTGTATATGATTGTCTAGGAGACACGTCTATGGTGTGTAATGTGTTCTGCATATATACTGTTTGGCACCTTATGCCCATACATATCTATGCTCTAAATATGAGATTTGTTTTGCACGCCATAGCACTCCTGAAATGTGTCCGTGCTGCAATTTTATTTATTTTATGCTTCACACACACCTGTTCCCACATGTATTTTTTGGCAGTTTAGCTAGGACTAAGAAACACCTGTTTCATTGTTAAGAAGGAAACTGATCATTTTTCAAAATATCGTTGATCCCTTCTTGCAAAATGTACTGTAAAATTGTCCTAAAAAATCAATCTGCCAGAAATTCAACATTAGCCAACTGAGTAGATGTGACGTTATCTTATTAATGTAGATGTCATTAGGGCATAACTCTGGGTTGAGGTCTCCATCGATTTAAGGGGGTCCAGAGGGTTGCATTGGCTGGAAATGATTATTGGGGGGTTTACAACTCCCCCATAATTTACACCCATGACATACAGATTAAAAACGGAAATATTTAACACTTACCTAATGCTCCGAGCACGTATATAAGCCACACGGGCCGCTGGCTCGCCATCCCTCTTCGGTCCGCACGCCCAAGGGGTCCCGCACACTGCGCTTAATCCGGATGCGGTCTCTCGGCCAGCTTGAACTACATCAACATCCGATTGCTCTTTATTTTAAGACGTTCAAGTGAAAAACCACAAAATGAACGGGCAGCTTCTCCGTTTTGTTTCAAGACAACCGGGTATGCCCAGACTTAAAGACCGTATCCATAAACGTCCCCAGTAATCAGTAGAGATTTAATAGTGGATTAAATGATCCCCAAAGGAGCAGGAAAAAACTTGAGTTTATGGAGATGCTTTCAAATGACAGGACGCTCCCTTATCAGCTTTCTTGCTGTTCGTTTTTCAGTTAAATAATCCCCTTTACGCCACTTTCATAAAGCAAATCTCCACAACTTGTAATTCGCGTTCCGAGTCACTATACCGCCGCTGTAAATAACAAATAAATTTTTCTATAAAGAAGTATATTGAAACAAATAAAAACTCAAACTGCTCTAAACAGAACAGTGTGTTAACACGTAGGTTTGTGACGAATCCCGCTATTTTTAACTTTCCTTCGAAGACTTCAAGATACAAAAAAAACAAAAAAAAAAAAACAAAGAATACACAACTCGGTAACACGAAAGCGATATGATAGGAAACTCTGTTCTAAGCCGTTTATAGAGGCGAATATGTGCGGATCCGAATTCCGGACCCGCTTTCAAGAAACGGCGCCTCCCGCGCGCACCTGTCGGAGGTGGCGCGCGACCTTTCCTCGGTCCCGCCCCCTTCACGCGCTGGAGCCAGATCCAGAGTTCACCTGCAAGCTAAAGTCAGCCAACATGGTGACAGACTAACTGTTATGCTGAATGAAGAAAATCATCACAAGAACAAAATAACACAATCAAGAAAGGTCGAACTCAAACGAGACCTTGTATATTTGTGGTGGCCTATTTTCTTGTGATATCAGTATACTAGGCCACATAGATCAGTAAGTTGGGCAAATGTACACGCTTTACACTGTGTTTACACTTATGTGTCAAAATTCTGGGGGGCATTTAGCGTTAAATGCAGAAGATCCACTATACCCAGAGAAAAAATGTGGCCTTAAATCATTAACTGACATCTAATAAGCTCAGATCCCTACATTGCACGGCCATATTCACACGATTCACAAAACCCCCTGTACAAAAAGTCTGTTGTAATCATACTCACTTGATAACAGTTCAAAGCAAGATAAATTTAAGTATTAGTGAAGTATCAAAAATGGCTGCATTTAATAGCCCTTGGAATTAATTTAGTTAATTTTGTAATTTTATGGAAAATACACTTAATATGTTTTTCGCACACAAAATCCAGAAAATATACATTTTCAACACATTTTTACAATATGCTGCAACTACTCAAAGGGAAAACAACTGAAGATTAAAATTGAAACTTAATCCAGTTTCCATTTTCTTTACATATACACAATTATGCGATGACATTGACCTGGACAAGCAGTTGGAAGATTCCCACATCCATATTTTTAGTTTCTGTATTTTACTTATCATATTGTGCACACAGGATATTGGCAACAATAACAGAAAAAATAAAAGATAAATTAAGAACAAAATTACAATCAGCATACTCTGCACCAGATGAAGCTTATTATCATTGTCCTCAAAGTGCAGTAGCTTTAAACGTTAAAATGCGTCACTGCACTGCTGCCTAACTATTACATGGCTTAAAATGAGGTTTCGCGGCTTGCAGAGGAGTGCAGCAGAATCGCACTGCTCCGCTCTCCTCGTCACACCTGTCACTTTTTGTGTTTGTTGATGGTCTCGTAGGTGTCTTGGGCATGGGGGGATAATCCCTGAGCGAGGATGAAAGAAAGAACAGAGGAGAAATAAATAATCACCATAAATATATAGAATACACTGCATTTATACAGTGCTTAATAATCAACCGGGAATAACATCGCAATAAACAACAGCAATAATAAGAATGATACTAACAATAGGTCTAATACTACTTACAGCATAAAGGCCTTCCTCTGGTTTTTTCTGCGAAATAAAAAAATTATTTATTAGCCGAATTAATGAAAAGAAGCAACATTCACAAAAAAGAGCAGTGTGTGCCGAACGGGGGAGTTTTCTGTGCTGTGTGAACAGAGGATCTTTCCACGTGTGAATGGAGGAGTGTCCTGCTGAACGGAGGAGAGGGGCATCCTGCGTCTTGCGAACAGAAGAGCGTCTTGCGTTGTTTGTGCTGTTGTTACTGTCTGTCTCTGCTTTGTCCCCCCAGCTGTCTCGCCCTCCTCATGTGTCCCATCTCGGCCTCCTCATGTCCCCCCGTCTCAGCCTCATGTCCCCCCATCTCGGCCTCCTCATGTCCCCCCGTCTCAGCCTCATGTCCCCCCATCTCGGCCTCCTCATGTCCCCCCGTCTCAGCCTCATGTCCCCCTGTCTCAGCCTTCTCATGTCCCCCCATCTCAGCCTTCTCATGTCCCCCCATCTCAGCCTTCTCATGTCCCCCCGTCTCAGCCTCATGTCCCCCTGTCTCAGCCTTCTCATGTCCCCCCATCTCAGCCTTCTCATGTCCCCCCATTTCAGCCTTCTCATGTCCCCCCATCTCGGCCTCCTCATGTCCCCCCATCTCAGCCTCATGTCCCCCTGTCTCAGCCTTCTCATGTCCCCCCATCTCAGCCTTCTCATGTCCCCCCATCTCAGCCTTCTCATGTCCCCCCATCTCAACCTCATGTCCCCCTGTCTCAGCCTTCTCATGTCCCCCCATCTCAGCCTTCTCATGTCCCCCCATCTCAGCCTTCTCATGTCCCCCCATCTCGGCCTTCTCATGTCCCCCCGTCTCAGCCTCATGTCCCCCCGTCTCAGCCTCATGTCCCCCTGTCTCAGCCTTCTCATGTCCCCCCATCTCAGCCTTCTCATGTCCCCCCATTTCAGCCTTCTCATGTCCCCCCATCTCGGCCTCCTCATGTCCCCCCATCTCAGCCTCATGTCCCCCCATTTCAGCCTTCTCATGTCCCCCCATCTCGGCCTCCTCATGTCCCCCCGTCTCAGCCTCATGTCCCCCCATCTCAGCCTTCTCATGCCCCCCCATCTCGGCCTTCTCATGTCCCCCCATCTCAGCCTCATGTCCCCCCATCTCGGCCTTCTCATGCCCCCCCATCTCAGCCTCCTCATGTCCCCCCGTCTCAGCCTCATGTCCCCCCATCTCAGCCTTCTCATGCCCCCCCATCTCAGCCTTCTCATGCCCCCCCATCTCAGCCTTCTCATGTCCCCCCATCTCAGCCTCATGTCCCCCTATCTCGGCCTTCTCATGTCTCCCGTCTCAGCCTCATGTCCCCCTATCTCGGCCTTCTCATGTCTCCCGTCTCAGCCTCATGTCCCCCTATCTCGGCCTTCTCATGTCTCCCGTCTCAGCCTCATGTCCCCCCATCTCAGCCTCATGTCCCCCCATCTCAGCCTTCTCATGTCCCCCCATCTCAGCCTTCTCATGTCCCCCCATCTCAACCTCATGTCCCCCCATCTCGGCCTTCTCATGTCCCCCCGTCTCAGCCTCATGTCCCCCCATCTCGGCCTCCTCATGTCCCCCCATCTCAGCCTCATGTCCCCCCATTTCAGCCTTCTCATGTCCCCCCATCTCGGCCTCCTCATGTCCCCCCGTCTCAGCCTCATGTCCCCCCGTCTCAGCCTCATGTCCCCCCATCTCAGCCTTCTCATGCCCCCCCATCTCGGCCTTCTCATGTCCCCCCATCTCAGCCTCATGTCCCCCCATCTCGGCCTTCTCATGTCTCCCGTCTCAGCCTCATGTCCCCCCGTCTCAGCCTCATGTCCCCCTGTCTCGGCCTCCTCATGTCCCCCCATCTCGGCCTCATGTTCCACCATCTCAGCCTCCTCATGTCCTTTTCTTTTCTCCCTTCACTTCCTTTCTCTTCTTTCTCCCTTTCTGCGCAAGTTTCAGAAAGTTACCAAATCGATCTTGTGATAGCGTGACAGTCCCTTCCTCCTCAGAAACAGGAAGATGCACAAGAACAGAAGTAGGGTGATATCACCCTTGTGTCTTTACATACGTGCCTTTTTTACATTCATGCTACTTTATTTAAATCTGAATATCCATGTCTTAGCATGTGTGTGATTTGATCTATATTTACCGGTGATTGCGTCACATGTTTGTGGTTATGCTTTTTAAAGCAGGGGACTTTGCTGTCAGCTTCAGTTTATTTGTATTTATCTGCATAGCTGCTCCAGTCCAGTGTCTCGGCCAATGAGTAGTCAGTGGAAAATGACACGTTTAAAAATATCATCGACTGGTCATCTTTTAAAGAGGAAACTGTCTGTCAGACAGAGTGCGGGGTAGATGGAGAGAGATCCAGACAATAGCACAGAATAAAGAGAAAATAAAGAAAAGAGAAAATAAACTAATAAATAAACTGAGAATGTTTCAAGAGCCAAATGTTCAGAGTGGCGAAAGCCTCTGGCACATCTTTCTATTGTAAAAATAAATTTCTGGTTAAATGCACCATGTGACCTGCAGGAGCACGCATCCTTTTTACAAATCAGTTTAGCTGGAAACGAAACTAAAAGCAGCACACTCTATGGTTTTCAAACACCACCGTAAAAAATAATCCCTGGTCAAATTCTTAGCAAGAATATTGTTTTCAGTTGTCGTTGTTAACCATTTGCAAAACGTGATGAGAAAATTGGTTCGATACCCAAATAGAAGATGTACTAAAATATATGAATGCCCACCCATAGCGACATAATAATCATCACACCCCCTCAAGAAATACTGGCTCTATAGACACCATCGGACACAGGAAAATGGAATCTTACCTTGTCTTCTCCGCTACTCTGCGATGAACCTGATATCTGTATGGAGACACAAGCCCAGTGAGACAGTGAATCTGGTTGGGATGTGTGTGCACTCGGCATTGCTGAGCTAAGCTTACACTTACCTTTAGCCTGCAGTAGAGGATTGTGAGGACGATTCCGTACACGAAGAGAATCGCGTCCAGCACGTAGCAGATCTTTGGTTCGGCTTGAGCGCCTGCACATCGGGGCAGAGAGGAACTGATTCCACTTACAGTAATTCACCTTTCACTGTTTGTAATGTAGTCACCTTCCTGCCTTCATAACAAGCACAGTATTTGTAAATTTTTCCAAGTGCGGAATCATCTTGCATGATGCCAACCGAAAACTTTTGCCTTCAGAGCATAAATCAGTGTTTTTTTCTGTAATTTATTTTTAAAAGAAAGATACTATTCCATGGTTCCCCATCCTGGGTTATTCCCTGACTTCCCTCCCGTACCTTCTAGGATAGGCTCCTGACCCCCCGTGACCCTGGATACGACGAGCCGGTATAGAAAATGGATGGGTAGATTCTCTCATGCAAAATCCACCACACCAGACAGTGGTGGAATTTATACTGGTGGCATTATGATGATGAATCATCGTTATCCCTATTCTCATCATCAAAACCCAGACCAGCATAACCCAGGCAGCGTGAATCTCACGACCATCTTTTGTGTCTTCGGTTTGCTCCCCACGCATTTCTCAGGTTTTATCCAGTTGCCCAAAAATATGCCGCATCCCTATGCCAACGGTGAAGAGTCACGAATAAGCGCCCCTTTAGAAGATGGTGCCCTTGGCGGCAGATTCTGTCCCCAAATGGACTGACCTGCACTCCTGTCCTGGTTAAACGGTTATGGATATATATATATATATATATATATATATATATATATATATTTGTTTTTCCAAACATACCTTACCACTTCTATAAATATCCATCCATCTATTTTCTGTACCCGCCTGTCCTGTGCAGGGTCGCAGAGCTCCGGATCCTATCCCAGAATCTCCGGGCGCAAGGTAGGGAATAACCCAGGGCAGAGTGCCACACATCACGGGGCACACACACATTCACACCGCCGGACAATTTGGTAACTCCAATTAACCTCAGCGTGTTTTTGGTCTCTGGGGACAAATCTGTTTGTTCCTATGAAAGTCATCTGCTGAATGGAAGGCTCTTGTTTTTTGTTTCCTGATCATTTAAACATTTTCTACTTAACTGAAGACCAGAATTTTGCTGGTTGCTGTTGGCTTTAAAGTAATTTAAAGGACAAATTAAAATCCATTAAAACTGAGTTCATGGGCTGTTTTCTGAGGAAGACATTAAATTATTATTCAGGTTACTATTACGAAAAGGGTTCTGTTTCACTGCATCCTGAGAACGGTCAGCTACAGTGAGGCGTCATGTATTTCTAAGATAGCTGACGGGTATTCTAAGGCGTTCTAAGGATGGTTTGCAGAAGGTGCGTTTGCAGAGGTTCCCTGTATTTAGATGAGAACCATGAAACAGAAGAACACCCTGATTTTCATAAACATTTGTTAATAAACGATAAAGATTGTAGGATCGTAAGAGGGTTACATTAAACGTAAGGGACTGTTTATGTAGCATTTTTGATACTAATATTCTTTTCTCAAATTTTTTGATATTTTTATTAGAATTAAAATTCAGAAAGTTCGCCAATAGAGGAAATTCACAATTTCTATTATTTTTTTGCGTATATAATTTTTGCCTGTTGACTGTTTTTAAAAATATACATTCTATTCTAGTCAACACATACCTAGTTTTTATATTATGTCATTTTCTAAAAGTAAATAATTTCAGACCTAATAACAGGTTATAATTTCAGCAACAAAGCCTTCAAACAAATTTAGTTAATTTAAAAATTTCTCTATACCGATAAACAACCCGGCAGGTTTAATCCGGTTATTGATATAGTTCCCAATAGCAACCCTCTATTTGTTTCAGCATGTATATAATGTATATAAACATTATTGATCAAGGATATTTCCATTCGCTCCTACCTTCATTTTCAAGAAAACGTAAGTTAAGTTGAGGTAAGGTAAATACATCGTACAAGTATCGCGCTAAATGTCGTAGCATTAAAAGATGGGTTCATGGAACCCGCAGAACCATGCGAATCCCCTATAACCTTTTGTAATCAGTCGTGAATACAAGTCTACAGAATTGCATAGTCATCATTTTTACATATTTCAGTTACCTTCTGTGGGACGTACACATCCCTCACTGGTATAATAGTCATCACCCTATTCGAATTGCCTATGGAACCTTAGACTCAAACGGCCTCTGCCGTTGCCCTGTCTATCACTTCTTTTCTAGCCTTCAGAGATGGGTGTTCAGTTTCGGCTTTCGGCCTTGGTGGAAATTGTAAATTCAGAGGAAAGGAGCTGGTCACGCGACGGAAACTCACTGGCTGTGCCGCAGCTGAGCAGCAGGATGGCGACGATGAGGGGCTCACTCTTCATGGTGTTCGGCCGGCGGAGGCTTGACGGGCGACGGCGCTGGGGGGAGGACGAAGCTGCGACTAGCCGAAAGTGTGGCTGGGGCGCAGCTGGGCGGCTCTGGCGGAGTGTGTCCGTTCCGTTGCTAGGAGGTCTGACCACTTCCTAAAACCCTTCCCACATGTTCAGAAAAGGGCGACACGACAGCAGTTCTCAACAATCCTCTGTTTTTAAAGCTCTTTGCGAAAAGTTTAATCTAAATCAATATTGCCAAGCAGTGTGATAATACCAGTGACACTAATATGTGCCACGCGATGCTAACAGAAGCCAGTGCTGCGCAAAACCGGCCATAAAATAATATCTGAACAAGCTCATAAAGGAAGGTGGCATCAAAAAAAAGAGTGAAACTACCAAATTCATTGATTAGAACCAGTTAAGTCACAGGCAATGTAAGAAATTCAATCATTTATTTAAATTGCTTCATATGAAAAGAAAAGTGTAAGTCAGACTTAGCGCTGCACTCTGAAACTAATGGCCTGAATGAGGGTGTTAGTCAGAGGGTGGGCATGGCACTGCACGGGGGATATGAACCGACCACTTCCTGGAACATGTCGAAGCTTGAGTGTAATTTTGGTTAACCCCTTATCAGGAGGCTACGTTTTAGAGATCCTCCCTAGTTTATCATAACTGAACAAAATGTGAGATTTAAACAAAGTAATACTGACTTAAACTCAGTGACTAATTGTCATTGTTGACACACCACAACAAAATGCGTTCTCTGCATTTAACCCATATGTGACATAGCAGGGGGCAGCTAATTCAGCACCCGGGGAGCAGTGACTGGGTGTGGCACCTTGTTCAGGGTACCTCAGTGGTACTTTGCTGGTCTGGGATTCGAACCTGCAACCTTTCAATTAGAAGAGCGCTTCCCAAGCCATTAAGCCACCACTGCCCACACCACTTGTCTGTCCTGTTCATTGTCTTTTATGCATCTCTATAAACTTGACTGTATCACAGGAATAACAGGCACTGACTTTTTTTCATGGCTTACGAGCTGCATCTCTTGATGCATTGGTTAATGACAGTGATGTAGACCGATGGCACTAGTTAAAATTAGGTGCATCGCTGGACACATCTAACAGCATATTTTACTGATTTAACAGGAAGTGTCTTTGGAAGCGAGAGCTTGGTCTGTGCAAAAAAGGGAACAGAGCTGTTTAGAACAGGAAATGAGCAATATATTATTTTTATTAATTTTCTTCAAAGTACAAAAGTCTTACACTTTATGAAACACTGATGCCCCTGTGGATATGACCACAAAAGGGTCTCAGCTGCCTAACTGCTGACATCATGCTGACAGCCTAGTGACCTTCACTTTTGCATTTATATTGTTGATTATTGGCTACAAACAAACACTTACTGAGGAGTGTAATGTTCCTCCAAATGATGTAGTGGTTTCCACAATTACAGGGGAAGGCATCTGCTTTAGGACTTATGAAACCTAGTGAATATGAAAGAGAGAAGCTAAACAGTGACAACTAAACAGTTAGCGCAATACTTATGGTGGTTGTCAAGTACTTTGAATTCAGCAAAGACCTGGAATGGGTATTCGGTACTTTCACAGCACTGACTGCACTCTTCCAGGGACAACGGTCTGCAGTTCTCAGCAGTTACCGAAATCGTAATTAATTTCAGCTGGCAAACAGCAACAAGGAAAAAAAAAAGGTGCAGGAATGTAAAGTACGGTGACGTGTTTCCTAGGATAAGACTATACTGTTGTCGGTGTTGGGGGACCGACCATAAGACAACAGCGCAGGTAGTAGATCTTTCTTTTGGGGAGACTTGGGGTGGCCCCACGCATATCGGATTTGGAGTTGGAGAGGAAGGTGGCAGGACCAACAAATACAAGGGCACTGCGATGTACTGCGTCTGGTTGGTGGCCTACAGTTCTGGGAACAGCACACAAAGCCGAGTTACCGGGTAGGTAATTTAGTTCCTGATGGCTCCCTGGGAAGATTCAGAGTTGACAGAAGCTGCTCGTGCTAATGGCTCGGTGATAAAGACTCTGAATCCTGTCACGACTGGTTTGGACGAATGACACAATTAGACAAGACCGACCAAAAACAGGAGTAAGTCTATTATCCAAAAGCATGGTAATAGATAAACACTCAATACCAACAAATAAGAGTCTGCTGGAGGTCATGGACAATAAGGGGTCTCCCTGCTCAAACAGGCGGAGAAAGACTCAAGTGTGGAGTCAAAAAGGAAGGTCAGAACTAACAGCCATATGAAGACAGCAGGCAGAGAATGAACACATCTACTGAAAAGGATATGAAAGGACTATTTTTTTTTAATTGAACAAGCATAAACTTATTTAAATGATCTGGCAAAGGCTCTATGCTTCCTGGATCCTCAAACAAGAATGAGCAGCGAATTCCAAAGACCACCTGTTTGCATAGCCGGAGGTGCTTGCTGCCGTCTCCTGGCATTTCAAGGTGGCATTCCCACCTGCAATGCTTGCTCAGTGCTCCGAGCGCAGTGTTCTGGCCAGCCTCTAGGCGGCAGTGCGACAATTTTATTGATTTGAGTTGAATGAAACCCTGTGTTTTACAGCCCCTACAGTGATAATCATTTAAAACCTGGCTAAGGACAATCCCCGCACCAGCGGTAACTTGTGGAAAGCTGACGGTAAAGCCCTTTGCTTCCGGTTGTGTAACAGCACGTGAGAAGTGCACAGTCGCTTTCTCACGCTGACACTCGAAAAGCGATCGAAATATCGCATGTGTCAACATGCCGTTGCAACATGACCTTGGCACGAAACTGTGCCACTCAGGTGTTAATTGCTTACCTCACTGTACCATTCCGAATGATACTGATACGCTGGGCTCTGTGGGGCGGATTTTAAATGTGTTTTAAATGCTATTTATAGCTGCGCTCCAGAATGCTTCTGTGACCTACTAAGGCATTATTCTTAGCCAGCTGAGTGTGATGCTCTGACAGTCCAACACCAGCTTTGAGGGGACATTATTGGCCAATGTGAATTATTTTTAATGTCACTTGTCTGTGCTTCCCCTTCTCACAGTTACACACACACATGAAAAAAAGCCTCTCTTAGGACGACCGAAAGTACTCATTCTGTTTTTATATATATATATATATATACAGACCAGAGACATCTGGACTGTCGTGCTTTTAAGTATATCTTCTGCAGATTGCCAGGAAAGTCCCCAATTCAAAGTAACGTGATGCTTTCTCTAAAAAGATATTTTTAAAAAGGGGAAATGCATTGGTATTCAGCTGCAACTACAACGATGATGGTGATGGTGATGATGATGATGATGATGGTGATGGTGATAAGCTACTTCGTTTGACCAGCCTACAGGAAGAAACAATCGTCAGTGTCACTCCTCGTCACCACAATAGTGATACTACAAGATGACAAATATGCACCCGAATCTGTTGTTCCAGGCCACTCCCGTTCACGTAGGAATTAAGTACGGGCCAGATCAGTGCCTGCTTTTTATGGCAGCCTATACTGGTTTATTTAATGCTAAAAGAGACATTTTTAGATGTGTCTGTTGCTGATGAAACCTCGCATTCTGAAAATCACGGAATGCGTGTCAGGATTACCTGTTAACTAGGCAGAGCACCCAATCTAGTAGAGGTGAAATACAAAGGACAGGAGAGAGGACACTGCGTAGTGTAGGCTGGGGGGAACGTGCTCAGAATTACACTGTAGAGAGTCATTTTTTAAACATATACTAAAAAAGGCAAAGAGGCTCATTACTGTCCTCTCTGCAAAGAAATGTGGTTGAAGTGTGATTTAGCTAAAGGAGATGGACTGGGAGGGACAGCACAGCGGTGGAGCAGTTAGCAGGTTTGAGTCACCACTAGTGTTCCGTGTGTGGAGTTTGCATGTTCTCCCCGTGTCGTCGCGGGGTTTCCTCCGGGTACTCTGGTTTCCCCCCACAGTCCAAAAACATGCTGAGGCTAACTGGAGTTACCAAATTGCCCATAGTGTGCATGTGTGAGTGACTGGTGTGTGAGTGTGCCCTGCGATGGATTGGTGCCCCATCCTGGGTTGTTACCTGCTATGTGCCCATAGCCTCCAGGATAGGCTCTAGACACCCCTGCGACTCTGGTCAGGATAAGTGGTTTCAGACGATGGATGGATGGAGCTGGACCATGTGACAGTGACTGGTTATTGCCATTTGCTATCAGGCATGTTTAGAATTAACAGATCTCTTATTGTATGGGACAAAATGGACAGGGTTTGCTATTCCCACACATTTCTGCGGTTACTTTTGCTGCTTCAGTTTCACACCCACTCTCATGTCTAATGATTACTGGGTGTATTTCCATAGAAAATAGTCTACAGTTTGGATTTGGTACGATTGAAACACACCCAGGGGCAAAGTATACTGCTCCAAAAATGTAACTGCTGGTACGTCTTGTAGATACTGAACTACTTTGCGGTGTCATATATAGTGAAAAAGTTTGCAAACAACTCTGAAACCCTAACAGCAACACAGTTAGCCTAAACTAACCCTAAACCAAGTTAGCCAAACTGAGTAAATACACAAACTCAAATTGGGACTATTAACATAATCGTTTTAATGCTGCAAATCCACACATGTGCTTTTGTTTAACCTGAAAAACAAATGGGAACAAAATAAGTGACAAAGTTTTATTTGTAACCAAGTGTTGTGAACACTGCATACTGAACACGTGATAAGCTTAAGAAGTAGAGAACCCTGGGAAATGGAGTTTGGTAAATGATTATGGCTGCTACAGGATGTGTCGTAATACTGGAGCGGTATGCCAGTCTATATGGTTGAAAGAGCAGTTTTTTTGTATGAAATGGATTATAGGGTGGGCGTTTGGAATAGCCAGAACAGGACAGAATAGAATAGAATAGAATAGAATAGAATAGAATAGAGGGGTACAGTGGGTAGCACTGTTGCCTCACACCTCTGGGACCCGGGTTCGAGTCTCCGCCTGGGTTTGCATGTTCTCCCCATGTAGTCATGGGGTTTTCTCCTGGTACTTTGGTTTCCCCCCCACAGTCCAAAGACATGCTGAGGCTAGTTGGAGTTATTAAATTGCCCGTAGGAGTGCGTGTAAGTGAATGGTGTGTGAGTGTGCCCTGCGATGGGCTGGCCCCCCATCCTGGGTTGTTCCCTGCATCGTGCCCATTGCTTCCCCCTTCCGGACCCAGTAGGATAAGTAGTTTGGAAAATGGAGGAATAGAATAGAATAGAATAGAATAGAATAGAATAGAATAGAATAGAATAGAATAGCCACTCATTCAGAACATACACCGGTTAGTGCAGAATTACTCACCTAGCAGAGTGTGTTAACACTAGAAAAAACGTAATCTTAAAAATATAGAGAATAAATAGGAAATAGAATATGCGTGGAACTAATACAAAAATATAATAACTGCAGTATAGCAGCAAAAGCCAGTGTACATCACTGTATCGGTTACAGTGCAAGACATATTGTGCAAAAAGTTCTTGAAAAATTGACAGGTGCTTGGATGAAGAAAGGTGGAGTGTGGGGGGGGAGGGGAGGGGTTGGCATAAGTTATGTATGTTATGCTTGTCATGTATGTCACTTGTTTTAGGTTTCATTCTGAGGAAGCTGACAGCATATAAAGTTATGGATTAGAAACTGGACATGAAATCTGTACACAGTGACACTTGTACCGAGGGTAATTTTGTGTGTTATATCGTGGTGTTGGGGAAGTAAATCTGTCAATGCATAAATATATTTTTGGCTCTTTGTAAGGCCAGGCTGGGGTTCTGCTTTTCCAAGGTGAACGATGTAAGTCTCGAAGATGGACATAATGAAGGATGGTACCACAGCAGAGTGGGGGACACGTTTCTGATGGGATCCACATCACATGACACATCTTGTGACTGAAGTTCAACCAGCATCACTTCTCATGTCTATCAAACAAACTAAATGTGTCTCGTGTCCCCGGATTCACCAAGGAACAACTGGTTCTCAGCTCAGTGTACAATCTGGTGAAAGAGTCTAGCTCAGCACCTGTTCTGATATTGGCTCCCTTCTGTATTTCCTATGTCACATGTGAGATAAAACACCAGTCACTTGATTTGAGGATATTTGTAATGTAATCTTGAAAGATTGGCGTCTTCCGCCTTTTGACGGAATACTTTCCACCAGAGGGCGCCGGTACACCATAAAACATAAGCATACAGGTCTTCCAATAGGCTGACGGCTGACGTAATGTTCAAAAGCCCTGTCCTTCAGTAATAGTGCCCTGCTATAGATTACGTCACTCTTAACTCTAACAATAGACTGTCACAATATATATATATATATATATATATATATATATATATATATACACACACACACACACACACACACACACATATTGCATTCTTAAATTTTGATAGGTTAGTTTGCACCCTGCAAAATTTTCAGTTGTCCAGTTCATAACAGAACAGGACTCGCTCTGGGAACAGTTTACCTTCTTGATTATTTTGTGACTTGATAATAATATTATTAATATGCACAGCTTCGTATCGTTATCGGTATATTTCGCATCAGTTGGTCTTTTTCTGTTTTTACTTTACGTTACAGGACCTTCAAATGGAGATCTTACATATATGTCTTCTGATAATTAATAAATCCTATGCTCGCAATAGTTAATACTTACTTATTTTAATAATTGTAATTAATAAATCGAGAGCCTGTATATATTTAACAAATTGCTTGGTAATATCCATCCATCTTCCGATTCCTTATCCAGGCAAAGGACGCAGGGAGGCTGAAGTTTGTCCCAGTAAGCAGGAAATATTCTCATTTTGCGCTGGGGAATTTTCAAAACAGGAAGAAATGAGGGCAGTCTTTGAAGAATTGCTGGGGGGGGGGAAACCATGAGAGTGTTACCATCGAATAAAGTAATAAGCAAAAACGGAAGACCAACACATTTCCGAAGCTGGATTCGTAGGACCTAATAAATCATGAAATCATATCAACCACTTGGAAGCAGGATGCTGCTGGAGATGTCAGCTGTAGCGAAGTGGCTTCTTCAGTATCGTACTTTACAAAAGCGCCTTCACTCTGGCATCCTGGGAGTAAGCTGCTCTTGTTCCACAAAACAGTCCACAAAACAGCGACTCTGCTGAATCTCTGCACACACATTTAACTTCTTAGTGGATGCCAGTCTAACGCCACCTACAATATTACCCATTTACACAGCTGCAGATTTTAACTGGAACCACACTAAGTGAATTTGCCCCTAAGGCAGAACTGTAGTCTTTTGCTGCCTGCTGCGACGCATTCATGCCATTTACCGTTTAATGACTAAAATCTAGTAAGGACTGCAAGTGTGTGTGGTGGTGGTGGTGGGGGTCGTCTGTCAGTGCGTACCCCCCGTAGGATAAAAATGCGACCTGTAGGAAGCCCGGTTGTTATGAAAGCAGTGGTTTTTATTTCTGTAATACCGTGGAAAAATAATTACATACAATTTGAAAAAATATTGAATAAAATAAAAAGTAAAATGTAATAACCTCTTTTTCCTTTTTGTACATTTTTTTCCTTTAAGAACAGTACACAGAAAAGAGTAACATTTCTGAAACCCATAAAGACAGAAATACAGAGTACAGTCCTATCACTGATATAAATGAACAGTTCGATGAGCATAAGAGTATGGGAATGTCGTATTACAGAAAAAAGTGGGGGGGTGCAGAGACACTCCGGATTGTTCTGTCACGTCCCCCATCTCTCTCACACACAAGCACAGACATACAGACACAGAATTTCTGATATTCCCGTGGAAACGCCTCTCCCTGCCTCGCCTGCCACGACGCTCATCGTCTAAAAGCATGATAGACTCCGCTATGGAATCTCCTGCTTATTATTGTGAAAGTAAAGCGCAATGAGGGCTTCGTCTTGTTTGAATACACTGAGAGAGGACAGGACAGAGTAAATGACAGGATGAAAGATGAGAGGACTCCGTCTGTTCTCCACCCTGCAGTCTCCACCTTCTGATTCGCCCATCTGTGGCTCCCTCCTTTCCACCCTTGGCCCCACCTGCTCCATCCATTCACCCACGGAGAGGTTACAGTACATATTAATGACTGCTGCATTTGTCTGACCGCTTTGTTACCCTCCAACGTACAGTCTTTCCCGGCGCCCAGGTAGTTTTAAAAGCACGGACACTGCAGCCCGTTCTGGACTGGCGAGGAACAGGTCTGTACAGGTGATCTCTGCCTAGTCCAGCATATCCGCAGCTCTGCAGGCTTTAGAACCGTTCTGTTTATCAGAGCAAAAAATAACACTATATATAGTATGTATATAAGTATAAAAACTATATACATATAGCCACAATCATATTCCTAATAATAGCAATATTAACCTAATAGTAATACATAATTTATATCATGAAGGCATTCATAAAAGATAAATTGTGTAAAATAAAAAAGTACAAATCAAGTGAGATTTTTTTTTTTTTAATGGAGGCACCCCCCCAAGAAAAAAA
The DNA here is from genome assembly GCF_023856365.1 of Brienomyrus brachyistius. Classification (NCBI taxonomy): domain Eukaryota; kingdom Metazoa; phylum Chordata; class Actinopteri; order Osteoglossiformes; family Mormyridae; genus Brienomyrus; species Brienomyrus brachyistius. The sequence continues at coordinate 731,056 of NC_064536.1, read as the reverse complement.
AGATCTATTTACAATCTACGTATCTGTTCACCTGGAAGAAAACAGGAGTTCTGGAAGATAAAATGTGAAGGTTCTTCTTTTATTAAAAAAGGGTTCTAGACAGAAAGAGAAGCTAGGTTTACTACTTGTGTGGGGCCCAGTCAGGGTACTATACTGTGTATGGTATATTACTGTATATGCATGGTTACTGGCTGTCCGGCTCTGGCTGTCGTGGTAATTGGTGCTGCACTGCGCTAATCGCCATGGTGAGTGTGACTAAGACAACCCCGCCCCCCCCACCACCTCCCACCAAGGCTGACCTTTTACATTAACTTCCACGCTGGACTTCTCAAAATGTTTTCATGCTGGAGGCTGAAAGGGACAAGTCCCTCCTCCCCCCACCATTCGTCTACCTCCAAGGTGCCCTTGCATTCCTCTAAATACGGAGGTCCTTTAATAAGCATTTACATTGCAAATACTGGTTTTCATAAGGTGAACAAGACAGTGTTTGGTACAAATGTCACACCTGTCCGCCCTTCCCGACCCCCCCTGTGGCCCCCCATCCCCCCCCCCAATGCACCACCTCATTTGTGGATCCTGCAAAGGCAGCATAATAAAACATCTCCTTCACCTAAAAGCACGCGCTATTGGCATCTTAAGCGACAGGGGGGGGGGGGGGATGACCAAGCATACAGAAGCCTCCATATTTGGGGGACTGCTAGGTCAAACTTAATTCTGATTCCGGGTCTTTCCGAGTAGCCTGTCAACTGTGCATCTGTAAAAATCCTCCAAGTCGATCACACAGTAATCTGGTCTCTGATCGGAAAGGCGAAGCAGTACCAAGTCCCCGTGGTAAATTGACGCAGTATGTCGTGCTCTGATAGGCTACATAAATACCAGCGTACAACATGGATGCTGATGATTGGTTACATGTACCGAAGAGAAGACCACCAACATGGAGATAGCCACAGGGCACCATGGGATATGTGACATACTTCCTCTTTCTGCATCCCTCCGACGGCCCACTGTAGACAAACTTCTGGTGAATGTCACCCAAGTAAAGACACACGACTCTATCTTTGAACCTTTGGTCCACAAATCCTTATAAAAATATTGTAAAAATGCTTCTAAATGTATTTTTTTTTCCGCGTAGATATAAACATGATAAAAAACAAAGTTCTATTCTACTGTGCAAGTGAGAGACAAATACAATAATAGGGGAAGGGTTCTGTACAAATTTTGGCAAATTATTAAATGCATATGGTGCTCCCCATATTATAAGAACTTACCATGGTAAACTATGGTAAAATCAGAGTGTAGAAATGGTTAATTAATGGGGAACACACTGATACATCCTTCACAACAGCCCCAGATACTATTGTAAGTTTACAAAAATCATACCTTATACATCATACTAATTTCCTAACATGACGTCACACATGAATTGCGTGAGGTGAATCGCACTCCGGTCTGGGCGTAATCTATAATACACGGATAACCCCTCATGCGTCCGGCACAGTTTCGATCTTGGCATGTCAGGCTCAGTGTCCGCTATACGTAACGTCCATCACGCCTAGCGAGTGGCTCGTGCCCGCCCCCCCGGGGCACGTGGGCGGCTGAATACGAGCGTGCTTTTGGTCCCAGTGTGCGGGAAGGTCTTGGGCTCTGCTTGGACGACGTATGAGCGGCCGCGTGCCTTTACACACAGAAGGATTATGTTCCAGAAAATGCTTGAATCGCCCCCAAAAAACAGTCCGTTCTCGTCACCTGTTCCTGTCTACCGCCATTATTTACAGAGGCAGAAATGAGGATGGCAGAGAGCAGCTGAGACAGGCAGGGAAAGGGGGATGAGATGGAGGTGCAGTGCCCCTAACCCTGCTGCCGGCTCGTCCTGTACCATCCTTTCTTCCTCCGGCTCATGCTGTCGTCCATCTTGTTTGTAATTTCCATGATTTTTTTTTCCTCTCCTTGATTGTGGCTTTCGCTTGCAGCTTCAAAAGCTGAAGAATCAATAGGTGCGTGTGTGTGTGTGTGTTTGTGTGACTGTGGGTGGACTGTGCGTGCTTGTACATGTGTGGTGGTGACTGCGCGTGTGCATGTGTGTGTGTGTGGTGGTGACTGCGCGTGTGCATGTGTGGTGGTGACTGCGCGTGTGCATGTGCATGTGTGGTGGTGAATGCGCGTGTGCATGCGTGTGTGTCACACGTGGGTCTGCATGCGCTGCGTGTGCCTGTGCGAATACTCCGACGGCGGCGAGGTGTACGAGAAGCGTGCGGACGTGCCGTACTTGCTGAGCCCGGCTTCGGGCCCCGCCCCCGAGCCTGGTCCCACGGTGGGCCCAGTCCCGTACATCTCATAGGCCGGTCCCCCATCCAGGGGCGGGGCAAAGCCCAGGCGGTAGGAGTACTGCCCGGGGTAGCCGTAGTTGTCGTAGGCGAGCTGCGTGGTGGAGTCCAGCAGGCTGCAGTCTCCAGGAAACTCACTGGCCTGGGGAGCAGGGTTTGAAGGCGGCTGCTGTGATTGGCCGGGCCGGGAGAAGGTGTTAAACTGGGCGTAACTGTTGTGGGACAACCTGGACGGGGGCCTTGGGTCGTAACAGGCCCCCCGGGCCCCAGCCGCTCCGCCTGTGGCCCCCGTGGCGCCGGTGGCGGTCGAGGGTCCACTGGTGGACCCGGCTGCAGTTGCCCCCGTGGGATTAGTGGGCCGGTACTCTGGGTAGAGCATGGTGCGGGAAGAGGGTCGCGTGTCCTCGTGAGCTGTGGCTCGGACGTTGTAGTAGCCATTCGTGGGGTCCTGAGTGCATAGAGAGTCGCCGTGAGCTTCTCGCTAAGGCGCTAACGGCAGATCAGTGTAATGGGAACGGCGTAAGCGGGTACGTGTGAGGATGTGCGCGAGTCTGTGCGTGTGGCTGGTTACAGGGAGTCGGCAGCACAGGACATTAGCGAGGTGATGTGTGACAGCAATGAGTCACCCGGCCTGACACCCCGAAGGCCGTGGTGTAAACACAGGCAACAGAGGGCCTGCAAAACCAGGCTAACAGCACACACTTAAATATAAATCACATTTAATACGGCATAGATTCTGTGACATCATATCACAATGCATTACCTTATATTAAATCATAATTTAAGACTCTAAGTACCTCTTCTTACTGATGCTGTATTTCATTGTCAAAAAAATCAATTTATACCGGTAGCCAGTCGTGTGTTAAAGGTCTCATTAACATGTATGTGAAGTGCGTGTGCTATGCGTGACATGTGAAGTGTGACATCTGTGTGACACATGTGGGCGTGACAGTCGATAGCAGGAATGTGTAAAGATGCATAACATGTCTGCAGTTTGCTTCACTCTTAAATCCTTAATTAGCCCCTAGTTTCTGTCTCCTCGTCTCTTAATTACTCAAATAGCTCCATCAGTTAGATTCTGCTAACTAAAAGCACATTTGATGATTTCAAGAAATCTGTAAAAGTAATTGAGTGTTATTTTGCCAAAAATGTCGGAAGCCATATTTTACAATTGTGTTTATTTTGGAAAAGAACTCAGCCAGCTCATTTACAGGCATTGGCTACAAGCATTCACAGGAATCTCAACCCCCCGGAAAAGACATATATGGGGTTAGTTAGTAAAGGACCAAATAATCTCTCATGAACCATTTGCTATATTTTTTGATGGCACTAGATGGTGCTGTTGGTTTGTTTTGAGACATCCTTTGTGCCCTTTTTTGAACAGAGAGCACCATCTGGGTGAGCCAAAAAACACAGCAAATGATTATGATTTAGCAGTCAGTGTATGATCAGTTGGTGTGTGGTCACTGTATGGTCACTGTATGATCACTGTATGGTTGGTGTATGGTAACTGTATGCTCAGTGTGTAGTCACTGTATGGTCAGTATTCTCGGTGTATAATTGGTGTAGTTGGTGTGTGGTCACTGTATGGTTAGTGTATGGTCACTGTATGCTCGGTGTATGGTCACTGTACGGTCAGTGTGCATCCGGCATGCAAACCTTCAGTTCGTACTCCTCGCGGGTGTCGAGCGTGTCACTGCGCAGGTCCTGCTTCAGGTCAATGTCGTCCTTGAAAGGCTGAGTGGAGGGAGAGAGGGAGACAGAGGGCAGAAACTAAACCATCAAAGGACAAAAACACACACACACGCGCGCACACACACACACACACACACACACACACACACATACACACATGCATACGGGCACGCAGAGGGGGGGAAAGGTAGGAGAGGGAAGAAAGGAAGGAAGGAAGAGGAAAACAGACAGAGATCAATTGACTTCGGCTGTTACTCTGTGAAGATGATAAGGTTCATTAGTGAAAAGGGTTAAACTTGGGCCAAGTAAGAATTAGCATCAAGGTGAGAGGTTAGGAGGTTATTATAGAGGCACTTAAGTCTTTTAGTCAGTCAGGTGGGCATGTACCCCGAACACAAGCATGTCAGGAGTCAGGCACAGACAGGACAGCCTTCCCCAGGATCCCCGGGTCCACTGTCGCCATGGACACTCACGGAATACATGGCCTTGACCATACGCGTTGCTGTGGAGACGGTGGAAGTGTCATCCTCCAGGCTGTGTGTTTCTTTGTTGACCGTCTCCACCTTGATGTCCGGCTTCCCCAGTGTCACTCCACGCCGACCTGGAGGCAAGGAGGAAAAAAATGAAAGAAAAGAAAGAAAAAAAAATCAGTTTTAATTACATTCTCAGGACATCCATCTTCTGTAAGTGCTTCAAGCCTATCCAAGGAGGCAGCGTTCACAGAGGGCATACACACACACACACACACACACACACACACACAGGCTATGGGCCATTTAAAAGCCCCAGTTCACCTGACCACATGTTTTTGGGCTCTGGCAGGACACCAGAGTACCCAGAGGAAACCTGCTAACAAACAAACAAAGCAGAAGGGGGAATCAAACCCACAGCCTTGGGGTTTGAGCTTACAGTGCAGTTCATGTTAGTAGTTCTCCATACCATTGTTTTTTTCGGCAACCTGTGCGAGCCCACGGATGTTTATGTTGTGCCTGTGTGTGATATCCCTGCTCAGGCATGTGTATAAACTGTAAAGCGTGTTCAGATGGCAGGGGAATGCCGAGTCTGGCCCAACACAGCGCCACCTGGTGGCCGGAGGATCACGTACTTCCTTTGCGCTGGCGGTACAGGAAGAAGGCCAGCGCCAGCAGGCAGAGCAGCAGCAGGATGGAGGAGCCCACAGTGCCACCTGCGATGATGCCCACAGGGACCATCTCTGCAGGAGAGAGAGGAGACGTGGTCACGCCGTTAGCTTGTGGGGCCCCCTGGTGGTCTTAGGCCAAACATGCCTTATTCTTGCCAGCAGCACAATTATGAGTGGGGCAGCTTTGGGCGAGGATGCGGTTGAGTTTTTTGGCCTCGCCCGCCGCCTGCCTACATGGGGAAATGTGGCAGACCTGTCTCCTCGAGTGTGATGATCATGGTTCCTGGGCCGAAGGAGTTCCAGGCGGTGCAGTTGTATGGCGAGTGGAAATCGGACTCCATGACATTGTTGATGGTGAGGGTGGAGAGCACGGCACCGCCTTGGGAGTTAGCTTTGCTCTGCTCAACCGTGTACCTCTCCAACAGGGTACCCTTCTCCTTCTCCCACACGTTCTCCTTCCACGCCCACACCTGGGGGAGACAGACCACACACACATGAGGTAATAAAACCGACACGTAGCTACCTGTACCAGCAGGGGGCGACCCAAAAGCCTTCGGCGCACAGGCACAAACAGATCAGAAATTAATCACCCGCTGATCGCCTGCTGTGTGGAACAAAGAGCTACGCTCACTCCCGCGTCTCCCTCCTGATGATTCAGATGCTCTGTCACACACACGCACACACACACCTCTGTGCGAGACAAGTATACAAGAGGAACTGCGGTCTACAGGTTTCCATCTTTAAAGTGCACTGAGACAGTTCTGCTGTCACATGAGGGAAATGAAAGCATTAAACATGAATAAGACGACATGTTGTGATAATGTACCTTTTAACCTACGACGGAACAGGAAAAACAGCAGAAAACAAAACAATCTGAATCCCCCTCCCCCCCTGCCAGCCTGTCACACTGGTATGCTCCAATGTGTCACATGACCCTCCGTGTTCCTGCCTTAAGCTTTGACGGTGACATCACAAATGAATTGTACTTACAGAGTGCTTACATTACCAGAATTTCAAAATGCCCCACGTGTCACAAATGCAAAGAATTTCTTCTACGATTGCTCTGATCTTCTCCAAAGAATGGCCATGTTTCCCCTTGAACGCTTAATCCACACTGTCATTTAAACTAACCCTGCTGCTTTCGTGTGTGCAGGAATCTGCCAAACATGACAAGGTCACATACTGTAAATTACGCAATTTGCAAGCAATGTTAACATCCAGGACCCACAAGGAGGTGTAAACACTGGAGGAGTCAGAGATGTTCCGCGCCAAGGCTCACTGTCAGGTTACCTTCTGCCTCAGAGGGTCACTCTGACTCAAAAAGTGAACTTTATATATTAACGCCCACAAAAACTGATTAGAAGAAATGATTGGATTTATGTATCGAGGAGGGAAACTCTTGATTGTATGGTTGTGTAAGGAAGATGATCTGTGAACACTTTATGTTAACAGGGCAGTGTGCCGCTGTGTGACCAGAAGGTTGCCAGTTCAAATCCCATATGTGGCAGAGTGATGTCACTGTCAAACCCCTGATCAAGGTTCTTGACCCCCAATTGGTCCAGGGACTGACAGACCCTGATAAAAGTGCAGTAATTGTGCAGCAACTCTGTTTCTCACAGCTGTCAACTGTATCCCCTCACTGGCATGTCAGTCTGGAAAAACTGTACATTTGGGAAACGCGCAAAATGAGAGCAATGCTTCTGCCGACAAAGCTGCTGTCGTCATGGAGACCGCAGGACAGCTATGGGGCTATGGGGCAATTTGGCTAATCAGCTGAGGGGAGAGACTCTGGAAGGACCTGAGTCCAGAAAGACGGGAGACAGAGAGGAAGGAAGCAAGTCTGAAGAGTGAAAATGTAACATCAGTTAGATGTAAAGAGATATCTGGTGCTGATAGAACCAGAATCCAGAACACACTATGACAAGAAGAAAGAGCACAGAAGGCACGCACAGAGAGAGAGGAAAGGAAAAGAGTGATAGCAGGGGACTGGGAAGAGAGAAAGAGTGATAGCAGGGGACTGGGAAGAGAGAAAGAGTGATAGCAGGGGACCTGGGAGAGGAAAACAGAGATATTAGGGAATCAGGGAGAGGAAAAGAGAGATCGCAGGGGACCGGGGAGAGAGAAATGAGTGATAACAGGGGACCAAGGAGAAGAAAAGAACGATAGCAGGGGACTGGGAAGAGAGAAAGAGTAATAGCAGGGGACCAGGGAGAAGAAAAGTAATAGCAAGGTACCAGAAAACACCATACTTACTATCTTGTCAGGCGGAGGAGTGCTGGCAATGTAACACTTGATCTCGCCTTTCTCTCCCCGAACTGCGTACTGGACGGGATCACTGGAGATAATGGGAGGACCTGGAAAGGATGACGGAGAAGCCTTATTTGCATGACTGTCATAATTGCGGTTTTCTTGACCCACGGTCGGTTGCACTGAGACAGACTGTAATGAAAGCAAGAGATCCCACCCTTTCCACTCTAGTGCATATCTGCATTTCTGTCCTGTTGTTCCTGTTAGGGGGACAAGTCTTTAGGCCGTGTAGATAGCACATAAAACCTGTTTGTCCTTGGATCCCCAGAATCCTTTTCGCTTTCACATCAGCTGCTCCGGAGAGCCCATCTCTAACATGCAATCTCCGTTTCCATGATAATCATCACAGCCCTCCAGCAGATTTAAAGTCAGGGGTGCTCCTCAAACTCCCTCCACGTGATGGCTACATGTTCTGCGGATGCCCCACAGGGACACTGACCGTTAACGGTGAGTGTGACTTCGGTCTCCCCGACGCCGATCCGTGGGACGATGGCCTTGCAGACGTACTGCCCCGCGTCTGCTTGGCTCACAGACTTCAGAAAGAGCTGGTTGTTGTTACTGAGAACCTGGGGGAAGGCATGACGGGAAAGGTGAGATGCCAGGGACACGGCCGGATGGGGGGGGAAGCGGGGGAGGAGACACTGACCATGTTGGAGCCCTTCTTGGTCCAGGTGAGAGTCAGAGGGGGATTTCCGGACCATTTGCAATTCAGGGTGACGTCAGAGTCGACATCCACAGTCACGGGACGTGGCTCCACGACCAGGATGGGGCCAACTGTGGCGGGGGGGGGGGGGTGTTGAGGAGAGAGACGAGAGATCAGACATATGACAGGAAGAGGAAGTGATGTCATGTAGCAGATACACAGATACTCACAGTGCACATCTACCAGGATGCTGACATTGGTGCTGCCCACTGCGTTGAACACTTGGCAGGACACCGGCTCTGTGAAGAAGGAGGGGTCAGCCACCGTAACGTACACGCTGTCCCGCGCGCCCTCCAGCAGCACCCCGCCTTTGGCCCACCTGTGGGGGTGTGGGGGGGTCACAATGAGATACACACACACACACACATAGGGGAAGGCCTGTAAGCATCAGACGAACAGCTGCCTTACCTGTAGCCCATGATGGGGGGGTTGGCAGTGGCCTGACAGGTGAAGGTGACCCTCTCGCCCTCCAGCACAGAGCGCGGCTCAATGGACAGCAGCACGGTGGGGGGGGTCTGGCGGGCGAGGGGGGGCGGCAGGGAGAGACACGTATTAGGTGGTGGCCCAGGAGACGCCAGCAGAACAGCAGTGCAGATCACACTCACACACACTCACACTCACACACGCTCACAATCACACACGCCCAATCAAACTCATACTCACACAGTCTCACCCTCACACACACTCATACTCACACACGCTCACAATCACACACGCTCACAATCACACGCTCACAATCACACACGCCCAATCAAACTCATACTCACACAGTCTCACCCTCACACACACTCATACTCACACTCACACACGCTCACACCCATTCACGCTCACACATGCTCATACTCACACGCTCACTCACAGACTTTTATAAAACTAAATTTCCCTTGTGGGGAAATTCATGCACAAATTCATACACTGTCACACACATACACTTGCACACACATGTGTTCACATTCACTCACACACGCTCACAAACACTCATGCTCACACATGTTTATGCTCTCGCACACTAACATTTATGCACACACACACACACACACACACACACATGCTCAGAGACGCTCACGCTTGCTCACATATGTTCATGCTCACGCACACATGCACACGCACACATGCACACGCACACATGCACACGCACGCCAGCACTCACGGTGCACGTTGAGCACCACAGTGGTGCGCTTGCCCTTGGGCACGGCCAGGTTGGTGGCCACACAGCTGAAGTTGTGGCCCGTATCAGTGTCGGTCGGCACGATGGACAGGAAGCTGCGGGTGGTCACTCTCTTCCTGTCATGGAGCACCTCCTGGAGGAAACACCGGGGGGGGGGGGGGGGGTATCAAAGTCAGGACAGGCAGGGAGACGCCATCACCCCGGGACAAGCCAGGACTCCTAAACGCTCCCCCAAGCAGGTGGCAAGGAGGGGGCTGTGAGAAAATCATGTGGGGGGGGGGGGGGGCTACATAAAAACCTCCTCCTGTGCTAACTGGCAAAGGAGATGCCTGGCCGGCCAGAGAGGGAGAGAGAGATAATGAGAGAGAAAGCGAAGGAGGGAGAGACAGAGAGAGCATCCTGCTGTGAATTATTCATGCCAAGCTGGGCTCAGCCAGCGGTCTGCACGCAGTCACCTGGCGCTCAGGGTCAGGTTTGGGAAGGGGGGGGGGCAGCTTGTCCGCGGGATCTTGCAGGGTGTAGCCGTGGGACGGTCACATGGGGTGCGGGGGGGGGGCTCATGGTGATTGTGACCAATCGATACGGACCCAAGCAAACGTCGCTCTTTGGCTAGCATCTCCCGACTGGGTACAGACTCGATAAGCAGGAACCCTCCATTGACAATCATCCTAACTCTCCGCTATATGGCGTGATCCCCCTGGCAGTGGGGTACAGTGGGGTACAGTACACAGGGAAACACCATGGCAACCTTCAGCCCCCTGATAGATCTATAGACATATAAGATCCTGTTTCTGCTTCAAGTACATAATTTAGCATGTAACACTGATGTAGCCTCTTGAATATGGGAGCTCACTGTCAAGGTCACATGTAGAAGGCCTATTAACTCAACCAATTACCTCAGGGAAGCTCTGAGACAACAGCCAATCATCACCCTAGCAGTACATCACCTGACATAGGTGAGTGAACACACAGAGAATTTGCTTCTAAGGAAGCACATCTGCTGGAGTTGGTGGATACGTGCTATACTTTCCTTCTTAAACCCATCCATCCATCCATTTTCCAAACTGCTTATCCTAATGGGTCGCAGAGGGTCCGGAGCCTATCCCTGAAGCAATGGGCGCGAGGCAGGGAACAACCCAGGATGGGGGCCAGCCCATCGCAGGGCACACTCACACACCATTCATTCACACATGCACACCTACGGGCAATTTAACAAATCCAATTAGCCTCAGCATGTTTTTGGACTGTGGGGGGAATCCGGAGTGCCCGCCTGCAACCCTGACCAAGATAATCAGTTAGAAGATGGACGGATTGATGATAGGTCAACGTTTCTTCTCACCACACAAGAATGTGTGGTCAGGTGACCAGACGTCTTCCCACACAGTGTGACTGAGTGTGAAGCCTGCAAAAAACTGGCATTCAGTCCAGGGAGTACGATGCACTGTGTTTACAAGGATAGCTGACACGGTCACAGAACCCACGTAGTGGATAAAGAGCAACAGGAGATGAAACAGATATCAAAGTTAACCTGCAACTAAATGAATAAAAGAATTACTCCCTAATGCTAACAGATAAGTAAGTAAAACGCAGAGATCTCCGACAGCGGAATTTAGTTACGCCTCTAGAACTTCAAAATGTCCCTGTGTGACGGCTTCATCATCACTTTGACGACTTAATCTCTCAGACCCATGAGGAAAGGTACAGTTTTGGACATTTTCCATCACTGACAGTAGTGCCTTAAACCTCTTTAAAACACTTAATTTGATAGTGGCGGTTTTGGCTTGAAACCGGCGATACAGTTATGGCAACAAACAGGCAAGTTTGACCTCAGAGAGGCGATAAGAACAAAGGACACGACGGAAGCCGGTCCCGACTCACAGATCCAGCCTGTTTTCCCAGATAAACAAAATATCATCAACACATCGGCCTCCCCTGGGAGAGCTTCACAAATACGCTCCTTATCAGAGGCAACAACTGATAACATCTATTAAAGAAAGACGCGCAGCACTCATTAATTAACCTTAACGGCGTGTGATCCCAAAACATGCAAATCAATTAACCAGTTTTAACGTTACTGTTACAGGATGACTGTTGACCTATTTAACACTACATTCATTTTCTTACACATTAGAAGGAGTTTTTACATTACAGACCAGGGTGAGGTGATGTTTTTGGTGTGTGACTCTGGGGTAAGAGACTCTGGCTGTCATATTAAGGTCGGCGGTTCGAATCCCATGATCAAGAGAGTAATATTCCCGTTGGACCCCTGAGTGTAACCTTTCTTGCGGACCTGGTGGCCCCTGCTCTGTCATCCTGACCTTCACGTTTGTGTCCCCGTGGTCCCAGTGCACGAAGGTGGTGGGTGCCTGACTCACAGTGACACTGATGCCTCCGGGCATGGGCAGGTCGTCCTTCTGCCACTCGATCAGGGCCTGGGGTTTTGCCCCCCGTGAGACGCAGCTCAGGTTGTAGGTGACGCCTGCAGTGAGCAGGATCTCAGGACCACCCTCAATCACAGGCTCTTCTGGAGGGACTGGGGAGTGACAGTGAAATGAGCTGGGAGCAGTGAGACACACACACACACACACACACACACACACACACACACACACACACACACACACACACTGTGCTACACTGTCGCTTTCTTCCATTAATTCATTTGACTCCTAACCCCATTCAAGCAAAGTGCAAAAACAAAAAAAGAAAACAAATAAAAAGGTTATAAAAACAAAAATAATTTACTTAATAAAGGTTACGATAATAAAAATAATTTACTTAAAATATGCTATGACAATGAAAATAATTGACTTTAAAAAAGCATTTGTTTTGTGGTGGTGGTGGAGAGACAATATCTGTTTTTCAAACTTTGCTATCTTTAGGACAGTATTTCCTAACCATTTTTGCATCATCCCCATACAGTGACACAGACATACACTGGGACACAGACACACAGGGACACATACACAGGGACAGAGACACAGGGACAGAGACACAGGGACATACACTGGGACACACATACAGACACAGAGAGCTGAACAGACATACACACAGACGCACAAGGACACATACACAGGTATAGAGACACAGGGACATACACAGACACACAGGGACACAGAGACATACACTGGTAACACACACACAGACACATAAGCACACACAGACACAGAGAGCTGGACAGACACACAGGGACAGTCATACAGACAGAGAGGGACACGTACACAGGGACAGAGACGCAGGCACACAGGGACAGTCATCCAGACAGAGAGGGACACGTACACAGGGACAGTCATACAGACAGAGAGGGACACGTACACAGGGACAGAGACGCAGGCATACAGGGACAGTCATACAGACAGAGAGGGACACATACACAGGGACAGAGACACAGGCATACAGGGACAGTCATACAGACAGAGAGGGACACGTACACAGGGACAGAGACACAGGCACACAGGGACAGTCATACAGACAGAGAGGGACACGTACACAGGGACAGAGACACAGGCACACAGGGACAGTCATACAGACAGAGAGGGACACATACACAGGGACAGAGACACAGGCACACAGGGACAGTCATACAGACAGAGAGGGACACATACACCGGGACAGAGACGCAGGCACACGGGGACAGTCATACAGACAGAGAGGGACACGTACACAGGGACAGAGACACAGGCACACAGGGACAGTCATACAGACAGAGAGGGACACATACACAGGGACAGAGACACAGGCACACAGGGACAGTCATACAGACAGAGAGGGACACATACACCGGGACAGAGATGCAGGCACACGGGGACAGTCATACAGACAGAGAGGGACACGTACACAGGGACAGAGACACAGGCACACAGGGACACACAAAGGGACAGACGCACAGAAAGGGCCGGTAGCCAGACACCTACTGAGCACGGTGAGTTTGGCTCGCCGGGAGCGCAGTGCAGCCTCAGTGGCCTGACACTCGTACAGAGAGTCGTCAGACAGCTCCGCCGCCGAGATCTCCAGGTTGTACTGGCCCAAGTCCACCTTGCGCAGCACGCGATACCTGGGCCAAGCTGCGGGGGGCAGAGAGGAGCACTCATCACCGATGGCATCTCACACACACACGTGGCTAGTCTGCGTCTGCGCAGGCGGGAGCCCCCGACTCCCCACAGCCGTGCGTTCTGGCTCAATCCTCCCACCAGGTGGCAAACACGCTCTACATTCTGATGCTATCAATACCCGTGGCCGGTGACATCATCGCCTTAGATTCTGAAGGGGACAGAAGTATTGGTACAGATTACATCACCTATGTCTCCACCAACCAGGAAGCGCTGACACAGTCTCCGTGTCCTCCTGATCTGATAGAGGTTAAATGCTCCGGTGCATAACCTGGGGCTGTGTGCTAGGCGAGGAACGTTCCTAGAATTGGGCTGCTCGTGTGTCACGTGTGTGCTCCTTTAATGCGTGTACATATATGAATGCAGCTTAACTAAGGTGGGACACATGTTTGTTATGTTAGGACCATGTCTTTTGCGTGTTCGGCACATTGCACCATTTTAATATTTTTAGCGGACGTAGAAAAGAAAACACCGATAAAAAATGCATGTGACATTACTCAGCACTTCGAATCCGCGTCTTTAAAGACATTACACTCATTATCGGTGTTCATGACTTTGGCATGTAATAAAGAGCAGATCAGTGTCAGCCACGTATTCCTCAAATGATGGGCTTCAGCCTGGCAGTGGGATCACGCAGGACACGGGATGCCTGATTCGGGAATTCCGAAGCGCGTGTCCTGTTTCCCAGCTTCGACTGGGAATTTTAACCTTGATACGAGAGAAAGCAACTCGCCTCTGCCGGCGGAGAGGAGAAAAAGATGGGAGGAGGGAGATACAGAGCTGGAGTGGGGCGGGTGAGAGAGGCGGTGGGAGCTGACCTTTATTGAACTGAAGCCTGAAAACATGTGAATGTGTGAACTGATGTGTTCCCAGGGACCCAAAGAGGGCGGAGCCTGGACGAGCTTTTTCTGTCTTTTACATACAGAGACAAACACACATTCCTCTATCCCTCTGACATATACACACATTTCAGTTTGGGTCAATATTTCTGCAGGCAAAATAAGCAAAAATGGAACAAGCGAACTGAGATATTACATGTGTTATTGTCAGCTACAACAGTGAAACAGTGATGCTATTAATGGGGAGGCGGGGGAAGGGGGCGCGTAGGCAAGCATGTGACAGGCGAATGTGACCCACCTCGCAGGTCCTCCCCGATGCCTAATGCCAGCCCGTCCTTGGTCCATTGCACGATGCCGGAGTAGTTGAAGACCACGCAGGACAGGACCACTGTCTCACCCAGGACCACCGACTGGTCCGCTGGCTCCTGCGAGAATCGCGCCGTCCAGCCTGGTCCAGGAGGGAAGGGAGGCAGTGTTATACAACATAAGTACGCACTGTCACTTTAATGTACTAACCGTCACATTTACTTATGCCATGTTGCTTTGATGTACGCACTGTCACTTTAATGTACGAATGGTCACATTTACTTATGCCATGTTGCTTTGATGTACGCACTGTCACTTTAATGTACTAACCGTCACATTTACTTATGCCATGTTGCTTTGATGTACGCACTGTCACTTTAATGTACGAATGGTCACATTTACTTATGCCATGTTGCTTTGATGTATGCACTGTCACTTTAATGTACTAACGTCACATTTACTTATGCCATGTTGCTTTGATGTACGCACTGTCACTTTAATGTACTAACGTCACATTTACTTATGCCATGTTGCGTTAATGTATGCACTGTCACTTTAATGTACTAACGTCACATTTACTTATGCCATGTTGCTTTGATGTACGCACTGTCACTTTAATGTACTAACGTCACATTTACTTATGCCATGTTGCTTTGATGTACGCACTGTCACTTTAATGTACTAACCGTCACATTTACTTATGCCATGTTGCTTTAATGTATGCACTGTCACTTTAATGTACGAATGGTCACATTTACTTATGCCATGTTGCTTTGATGTATGCACTGTCACTTTAATGTACTAACCGTCACATTTACTTATGCCATGTTGCTTTGATGTACGCACTGTCACTTTAATGTACTAACCGTCACATTTACTTATGCCATGTTGCTTTAATGTATGCACTGTCACTTTAATGTACGAATGGTCACATTTACTTATGCCATGTTGCTTTGATGTATGCACTGTCACTTTAATGTACTAACCGTCACATTTACTTATGCTGTGTTGCTTTAATGTATGTACTGTCACTTTAATGTACTAACCGTCACATTTACTTATGCCATGTTGCTTTGATGCACGCACTGTCACTTTAATGTACTAACCGTCACATTTACTTATGCCATGTTGCTTTGATGCACGCACTGTCACTTTAATGTACTAACCGTCACATTTACTTATGCCATGTTGCTTTAATGTATGCACTGTCACTTTAATGTACGAACGGTCACATTTACTTATGCCATGTTGCTTTAATGTATGCACTGTCACTTTAACGTACGAACGGTCACATTTACTTATGCCATGTTGCTTTAATGTATGCACTGTCACTTAAATGTACTAACCGTCACATTTACTTATGCCATGTTGCTTTGATGTATACGCTGTCACTTAAAAGCAGGCTTGTCACTTTAACGTATGCACTTTGATTTTGAAGTAGCTCTGTCACTTCAACGTACATAGTATCATTTTAACATACACACGGTCGCATTAATGCATGCACTGCCACTCTAAAGTATGCAGTTATTTTAACGTACACACTGTCATTGTAATATACTGCAGCTGCCAAGCATCCTATTCGGGAACGCACACACACCTGTGCAAGCGCTCAGCCCGCCTGCGCAGCCCACACTCAGAACAGGGGACACACACACACACGTGAAGGACAGTCAGGTATGCATGACCAAATATAGCTCCGTATTTATAAGTATCTTTTCTTTTTAAAAAAAAAAAAAAAAAAAAAAAAGGAAATTACATCATCCACCACTAGAGCCAATCGGGGCAGCCGCGCTAAGCGAACCTAGATAGGCAGGGGCAACAGACTGGGCTGGCCCACAACCCCCTCTGCTGATAAGGCTAACGCTGCAACCACCGCAGGCATCCAAAAACTCCCCCGGCAGGGGGCTCCGCTGCGGCGACCGGCGGTGCGATTTGCTCCAACAGGGAGAATTAACCCGCGGGTCACACTGTCACCGCCGCGCCAGGTTGGCACATTCGGCGTTTTTTGCCAGATACCGGCGGCGGGTTCACGGATGGAGAAGCACACGCATCTGCTTCCCCCCGGCTGTGCTTATTTTGGATCATCGTTGAAACAATCCTATTAGCTAATTAAGGCACAACTTGTTAATAAAGAACACGATTTAAAAGGAACCCATCCTCAGAGGATTAAATTTAAAAAGAGGCAACAAAAATAACTACTTTTCCTCATACTCTGGATATTATAATTATTATTATATAATTCACATTTGAAATTCGAATTGCATCTGAGTGATTTTATCTCTGGTAATATCGTTCTGCCAATTCCATGTTTCTGTAAGGGCATCTCAGTGGGGGGCGCTGTTGGGCAGGTTGGAGGTTAGGATCTTGCCTCTGTGTGTGTGTGTGGGTGTGGATTTTGCATGTTCTCCTTGTATTGCGCAGGTTTCCTCTGGATTCTCCGATTTCCTCCCACAATCAAAAGACATGCAGTTGGGCAAACTGGTGTCTCTAAATAGCCTCAGAGTATGAGTGTATGTGTGTGTGTGTATGTGAGGGGGGTATTTTAATGTGGGGACCAAATGTTCCCAGAATGTGCAAAAATCTCTTATTTTTTAGCTTATGAGAACCATTTTTCAGGTCTCCACAATATAAAGCTCAATTTTATGAGAAATCTGTGAATGCAATCGAAAAATTAATAATGTTAAGTCTTGCATGTTGTTTGCTTACTTGTGGTTAAGGTTAGGGCTGGGTGGGGGTTAAGGTCGTCATTGTTAATGTCCAGAGATATGAATGGAGAGACCCCACAAAGATTTGAACCCAAACGTGTGCGTGGGGCCTCTTAGAAGTCAGAAGAAAAAAAAATACACGCACACACACACATATATTTAGTCACAGTATTGTAGTTACTATTAATTTTACTCTAACCACGCACTGATCAGCTGTGAATTCCTTTTTCCCACTACTGTGCCAAACTTAAGGTTGTTAAACATAAAATTAGTTCAACATGTTGAAAAACAACACTTATCACATTAAGGATAACCTTTAATTACCGCCGCTTCCTTTTCTCTTTTGCATCTTGAAGCTGATGAGGAGAGAATCCTCAAAAAAATGTAACCGAGAGACATACGGGGCTCCCCTGGACGGGATGCCAGTCTATCACAGGGCACAGGGCAGGGGACACCCTGGATGGGATGCCAGTCCGTCACAGAGCACGGGGCAGGGGACACCCTGGACGGGATGCCAGTCTATCACAGGGCACAGGGCAGGGGACACCCTGCATGGGATGCCAGTCCGTCACAGAGCACGGGGCAGGGGACACCCTGGACAGGATGCCAGTCTATCACAGGGCACAGGGCAGGGGAAACCCTGGACGGGATGTCAGTCCATCACAGGGCACGGGGCAGGGGACACCCTGGATGGGATGCCAGTCCGTCACAGGGCACGGGGCAGGGGACACCCTGGATGGGATGCCAGTCCGTCACAGGGCAGGGGACACCCTGGATGGGATGCCAGTACATCACAGGGCACAGGGCAGGGGACACCCTGGACGGGATGTCAGTCCATCACAGGGCACGGGGCAGGGGACACCCTGGATGGGATGCCAGTCCGTCACAGGGCACAGGGCACAGGGCAGGGGACACCCTGGATGGGATGCCAGTCCGTCACAGGGCAGGGGACACCCTGGACGGGATGCCAGTCCGTCACAGGGCAGGGGACACCCTGCATGGGATGCCAGTCCGTCACAAGGCACAGAACAGGGGACACCCTGCATGGGATGCCAGTCTGTCACAGGGCACAGGGCAGGGGACACCCTGGATGGGATGCCAGTCTGTCACAGGGTTCAGGGCAGGGGACACCCTGGATGGGATGCCAGTCCATCACAGGGCACAGGGCAGGGGACACCCTGGACGGGAAGCCACCTGCTCCATCACAGCACACACCCATATTCTCTTTGAATTGCCATTTGTTTCTTTGTGATGTCCTTTCTCTGTCTGACATATGCTGTCTCTTTGTGATGTCCTTTATCTCTGTGTGATGTTCTTTATCTATTTGTGATGTCTTTTTTTCTGTGATGTCCTCTCTCTGTGATGTTCTCTGTCTCTCTGGCATTTCCCATCTCTCTGTTATGTCCTTTCTGTGTCTGATATCTTCTTTTACTATATGGTGTCCTCTGTCTTTCCATGATGTTCTCTCTCCCAATGACATCTCCTATCTCTCTATGATGTTCTGTAATGCCCTCTGTCTCTCTAACATCTCATATCTCTCTATGATGTTCTGTGATGTCCTCTCTCTGTGATGTCCCCTTTCTCTGACATTTCCGGTCTCTCTGTGATGTCCTCTTTCTCTCAGACATCTCCTATCTCTCTGTGATGTCCTCTGTCTCTCTAACATCTCATATCTCTCTATGATGTTCTGTGATGTCCTCTCTCTGTGATGTCCCCTTTCTCTGACAACTCCTATCTCTCTATGATGTTCTGTGATGTCCTCTGTCTCTCTGACATCTCCAATCTTTCTGTGATGTTCTCTGTCTCTCCTTGATGTCCCCTTTCTCTCACACATCTCCTCCCTCTTATGTCCTCTGTCTCTCTTTAGTGTCCTCTTTTTCTCTGACATCTCCGGTCTCTGTGTGATGTCCTTTCTCTGTCTGCTATCTTCTGTCTCTGTGTGATGTCCACTGTCTCTCTGTCATGTCTTCCCTCTATCCATGATGTACACTGCCTCTGTCCAATGTGTCCTTCCTCTGTATGGCATCTGTGTTCTTCGCCTTCATAAGACCCCAAAATATTATTGCAATTAAAATATTCTTCAAAACATGAATCCTAAAATGCAGAGCAGCATCCTAAGTGAGTTCCCATTCTGGTGCAGATCATTTATTTAACCGGAAATGCCATCAGCCAACGCAGCATTTCAGCTGGTTTCTCTGAGCCCCTTTCAGAGGAGCCCCGCAATGGCTGCTCGTCCCTCTCTGCTCCACTTACAACCACGCAGGCCGCTATGAGTCACGACTGCAATTTCGGCGCGGCGCTGGGCCATTCGGTGAGGCACAGCAGCCCTGGGTGCTGTTCCTGGCAACGGGTGGAGGCTGACCTGCATTCGTAGCCATGGCAATGAAGCTCGCTGTGAATTTTATGGCATTTCCCCCGGCGATGCTGACACTGCGCCCAAGTGTGACTGGTTAACTATAAAACTTCATTACTAATCGCAAGAGGACCAAGGGAATAGCCCCCTATATCGCACTAACCTACAGAGCTGGCGTGAGTTGCCCATTAATTTAATCATCAGAAGGTGTTCTGTAGGTTGATACTTTTAACTCCACCCCAGTAACATCATGAAAACAGGCTAAAATAAAACTTCTTACTTCCAAGTGCAATTCATCCACTACGGGGTCATGGTCAAGGCGATGGAAGGGCCTCGAGCTTGTCACAGGATGCACAGGGCACAGGGAAGGGGGAGACCCTGGACAGGATGCCAGTCTATCTTAGGATATGAGGCAGGGGACACCCTGGATGGGGTGCCAGTCAGTCACAGGACACAAGGCAGGGGACACCCTGGACAGGATGCCAGTCCATCAAGGGACACGAGGCAGGGGACACTCTGGACAGGATGCCAGTCCATCAAGGGACACGAGGCAGGGGACACTCTGGATGGGGTGCCAGTCCGGCACAGGACACAAGGCAGGGGACACCCTGGACAGGATGCCAGTCCATCAAGGGACACGAGGCAGGGGACACTCTGGATGGGGTGCCAGTCCGGCACAGGACACAAGGCAGGGGACACTCTGGATAGGATGCCAGTCCATCAAGGGACACGAGGCAGGGGACACTCTGGATGGGATGCCAGTCCATCAAGGGACACGAGGCAGGGGACACTCTGGACAGGATGCCAGTCCGGCACAGTACACAAGGCAGGGGACACTCTGGACAGGATGCCAGTCCTCTGTCTCTAAGATGTTCTGTGATGTCCTCTATCTCTCTGACATCTCCTATCTTTCTGTGATGTTCTCTGTCTCTCTGTGATGTCCTCTTTCTCTGACATCTCCTATTTCTCTATGATGTTCTGTGATGTCCTCTCTCTGTGATGTCCCCTTTCTCTCAGACATCTCCTATCTCTCTATGATGTTCTGTGATGTCCTCTATCTCTCTGACATTTCCTATCTTTCTGTGATGTTCTCTATCTCTCCTTGATGTCCCCTTTCTCTCAGACATCTCCTCCCTCTTATGTCCTCTGTCTCTCTTTAGTGTCCTCTTTTTCTCTGACATCTCCGGTCTCTGTGTGATGTCCTTTCTCTGTCTGCTATCGTCTGTCTCTGTGTGATGTCCGCTGTCTCTCTGTCATGTCTTCCCTCTATCCATGATGTACACTGCCTCTGTCCAATGTGTCCTTCCTCTGTATGGCATCTGTTTTCTTCACCTTCATAAGACCCCAAAATATTATTGCAATTAAAATATTTTTCAAAACATGAATCCTAAAATGCAGAGCAGCATCCTAAGTGAGTTCCCATTCTGGTGCAGATCGTTTATTTAACAGGAAATGCCATCAGCCAACGTGGCATCCACCTGCTGGTGGATGGCCTAATCTGTGTTCTGACTCTGCCACTCATATAAGATCGTCGCAGACTTGCATGATCCACCCCATGGAGAGTGCGCCTCCATCGCTGTCATGTGGGCATTGGGGTGGTGGTAAGGTGCACCATAATGCTCATTTCATGGGTGCCTGGTGGCAGGACCTGCTGGAGCCTCGCCACAGGGTCTGCAGGTGCTGTAGACTGACTGTGCTCCACATATCATGACTCTGGGCACAGCCCCAGATTCCCATCTCCCTGTGACCCCTCCCCCACAACTGCCTGGCGAGTCCCGCCCCCACCTTCCATGGGGAGACATGAGTGAGGCATAAAGAGAGCTCTCTCTGACCTCAGGTCTCAAGCCAGCACTGGGTGATGACGGGGTGGTAGGAGAAGACAGAGGATAAGAGTGTGTGCAGGCGAGCAAGGAGAGAACGAGTGTGCGGGAGAGACAGGAGCGGAGAGCATGTGTGTGGGCGAGCGAGGAGCGAGCAAGTGTGAGAGAGAGTGTGTGCAGGAGAGCAAGTGTGAGAGACAAGAGCGTGTGTGCGACCGAGTGTGAGAGACAGAGCAGAGAGCATGTGTGCGGGGGAGCGAGTGTGAGAGAGACAGGAGAGGAGAGCATGTGTGCGGGAGAGTGAATGTGAGAGAGACAGGAGAGGAGAGCTTGTGTGCGGGAGAGTGAATGTGAGAGAGACAGGAGAGGAGAGTGTGTGTGCGGGAGAGTGAATGTGAGAGAGACAGGAGAGGAGAGTGTGTGTGCGGGAGAGTGAATGTGAGAGAGACAGGAGAGGAGAGTGTGTGTGCGGGAGAGTGAATGTGAGAGAGACAGGAGAGGAGAGTGTGTGTGCGGGAGAGTGAATGTGAGAGAGACAGGAGAGGAGAGTGTGTGTGCGGGAGAGTGAATGTGAGAGAGACAGGAGAGGAGAGCTTGTGTGCGGGAGAGTGAATGTGAGAGAGACAGGAGAGGAGAGTGTGTGTGCGGGAGAGTGAATGTGAGAGAGACAGGAGAGGAGAGTGTGTGTGCGGGAGAGTGAATGTGGAAGAAAGTGAGTGAATGAGAGAGATGGGACTGGAGAGCAAGTGTGCAGGAGAGCGTGTGAGCGAGAAAGTGAGTATGAGAGAGAGACAGGAGCGTAGAGCGAGTGTGCAAGAGAGTGAGTGTGAGAAAGAGACGGGAGTGGGGAGAATGTGTCTTTGAGAGTGAATGTGAGAGAGAGACAGGAGCAGAGAATATGTCTGCGGGAGAGTGTGTGCGGCTGTCAGCTTGCAGCAGGGGCTTAGAGAGAAGGAGGGAGCCCAGCACTGACAGAGAACAGAGATTTAATTAACCCTGCGGGACGTGGCTCTCTTTCTCCTCGCTACCTCCCTCTGCCTCTCACACTTCTCTTCCTCTATTCCTCCTGTCCCTCTGCTGCCCCTGCCTGAGTCGCACCTCCCGCTCTTCCTGCAGGGAGTGATGGCAGAGGGCTGTCACAGCATATCTGTCATGATGATGCTATCGCCCCCTGCAGGCCGTCCTCTGCATTTGCGCTCCATTAACACATGGCATATAGAGGCTCACTGCCCAGGAGCCCACATCCTGATGGAGTGCTCACATGTCCCCATGCACCTCCCACCACTCCCCCAGCCTAGTCACGCAGTGCATACCTCAACTGTGAGGTCACGACCCCTACACTCACCCCACTGAACCCATATGCATCTGTGGAATGTGACCTTAGTGCAAATGTAGCAGCTCTGAGCCTGTGTGTGTATGTGTGTGTGTTTGTATGTGTGTGGTATACGTGAATGAGAGTGTGTGTGTGTGTGTACGTGTGTGTGTGTGTCTGCTTGCATGCCAAAGGAACAGTACAAGCTCAGAAGAATCAGTAAATCAAATCAGGTTTTAATAGCAATCATAGCAAAAATGTTTTGCAACAGCACAGAAAAATGCAAAAATCTAGTATTACATGTGTGTATGTAATATAAATATGTGAACTAATAACTAATGTAACTAATATACAGGCAGCTCTCAACAGAAAACTGACTCACGTAAATCTGGACAAAAAATACAAAAGACAAAAAAGACCCACTGATATTCAAACATTATCTTTTCATTTATGCAATAAGCAGTCTTTAGTATATTAGTATTTATATTGTATTAGTGTATATTGGTTTTTTTTGGGTTATATGTTTTTGTTATGAGGCTTGAATGGTATAGGAAGGTAAATCCAAGTCACATAAAATACGTCTTCAGTAAAGGTTTGTGGAACGGATTACTTTAGTCAAGAACTGTCTGTCCACACTATATTGTACATCCTATACTCTACGCATTTTTTTCAGTTCTGATCCGATTCCGATACACAACTGCAGATACGATACAGATTCCGATACAAGAGCTCTTTTTACTTCAATATTTTAATATAATAAATATATATACATATTTATTTATTTTTTAAACTAGCAAATACAAATGAAAAAAAATGCACGGCAAAAATCTTTAATTAGAAAGGTACATAACATTCTCTTCTACCTCGTTTGTACATCTTGTTTTAAGCGTTTTTGAGGCATTTGTTGCTCAATCCAAATATATTCCAGGACAGTACACAGAAGTGGCGAATGCTGGAAAGACCCACAATTTTTCTCCCACTGGCAACAGCGTCACTTACACTTCGTTGCGATAGCGGCCCCAAATGTACCTCAAGCTGTAGCGAGTGCACATAGCCAGCGACTCCCAAATCACCCCCTGCATTTTACACATTACTCGTCTTCTCTCACACAATCGCGTGCTCTTTGTTCCGTGGGATTTTTCACTAAACACTACTCTGACCTCTCGAAACTTCGTTTTTTTTTTTTACAAAGATTACGATTCACTGTGCTACTAGTTGTTGTTTCAAGCTAAAATACTTCCAGATAATCGCCCCCTTATCGGATTTTCTTATGTGCCTCATCCTGCATGGCTGTGCGCGTGACGTCACAGCAGGCAGAAGTCACCGCGCTCACAACCACCGAGTAGCACAAAAACTGCGCAGCAGGATTAGCGTTCAGCTTGAATGCCGCAAAAAAACATCTAAAATGGGAAGGAGCTGTCGTGTGGTTGATTGTACAAATCAATTTAATAACAAATAGGATCTCGCTTTTTACAGACTGCCGAAAACTAAATAAGTGGACTGGTCACATGCATCCAATACCCAATCTGCCAGATAGGTCTGGATCGGTACCGATACCGATGCAAGTGTAGCTATACAGTAAGCATGACTGCAGATACGGTACAGGTACGAGGTGGCCTTTTGCTGGCATGCGACACCTCTCTGTTCAGTTAACTGATGGCCAGAGGTGTGGGAGATCAGGAAACGCACCTTAAAGTGAATCCATGAAAGTTCCAGAAAACTGCAAAGTCGTTGCAGCAGGAACTTTTCGCGAGTCATAGGAGCACCCAGGGGCCAGTGAGTGCAGCACATGGAACAGGAAGGAAAAGGCAGCCACACACACACACACACACACACACACACATAGGGTATACCTATCCTTATGGGGCCTGCTCATTCACTTCTATGGAAAAAATGCTAACGCTAACTATGACAACCTTAACCCCCACCCTGCTCTAACCATAACCATAAGTAACCAAGCAAAATGCAAGAGTTTCTGCATTTTTAGTTTGTTCATAGCAGTCACTGATTTTTATAAAATATAGTTTTCCCTTATGGGGACCAAGAAACTGTTCCCCATAAGGGAAAAAAAATGGATATTTATCACGTTATGGGGACATTGTGTCCCCATAAGGATAGGTATACCCACTCGCACACACACTCGCACACCCTCAGACACATGCACACATACACACACACATAGGCACACACACACACATACACACAAGTAGACACACA
The DNA here is from genome assembly GCF_023856365.1 of Brienomyrus brachyistius. Classification (NCBI taxonomy): domain Eukaryota; kingdom Metazoa; phylum Chordata; class Actinopteri; order Osteoglossiformes; family Mormyridae; genus Brienomyrus; species Brienomyrus brachyistius. The sequence continues at coordinate 706,057 of NC_064536.1, read as the reverse complement.
CGCACGTGCAGACACACACACATGCACACACACACACGTGCAGACACACACACACACACACGCCTTACAGGATTCCCTGCTGCTGCCCGACATGGCCGCCTGGTCACCCCTCTGGATGAAGGATCTGTCCTGTGCTGCATCACAGGGTAAATAGGCCTGAACGGCGAAGCGTGTAACGCGTGTGTGGCCGGTATGCCCTGTGTGTGTGCGTGCCCGTGAGGTGCCCTGGTCTTCGGGGCGACACACAATCGGGTGACACAGAAAGCTAGCCAGCCGCAGGAGCCTGAATATGAAGAGGCTCTTTGTTGGGCCTCGTGACCCCCCCCCCCCCCCCCCCCCCTTCCCTTCCCCTCCTCTGATTGACTTGTTCGTTGTTGTACATTTCATGTCTTTTTCATTGTATTTCCCCCTTTCTCTCTCTCGTTAATTGAATTATTTACCCTTCTCTCTCCCCATCAGAATTTACCCCATCTGTTTTTACATGTTTTATTCACGTCTTCATTTCTGCATGTTTAATGGGGGGGGGGGGTGATTAAACATACCCCCCCCCAGATAGTGGAGTGCATGTGACTGTGAGCATTAGCATCAAAGACAACGAACAAGCTCGTGCGTGTGTGTGGTGTGTGTGTGTGGTGTGTGTGTGTGGTGTGTGTGCATGTGTGTGCGCGTGTGCGTGGCTATGCCTTTGTAACGATAACCAAAACCACCAAATACTGAGCCAAATGACTCGCACAAAGTGATGGAGATGAACTGTTTTCTTGGCATGTAAACCACATCTATTAAATATTAATAAATGCTAAAATAAAATAAATGTAGCAGTTTATCGGTGTATTAATTCGGGGCCTGGAGCTGCTGGTCGACATTCGGCAGAAACACAATTCACCCCTTCACAAAGAAAACCCCTAGAAATCGCAAAGAATGTCTCCCTCCATCTCTCTCCACCCCTCTCTCTCTCTCTCTCTTTTTCTCTCATTCTCTACTTCCAAGGGGAATTATAAGTGGAACAGAGAGAAATAAACAGATAAAAACTATATTGAGGCTTTTCTCTCTTCCGTCCCCATTCTGATTTCATCCCCATTTTCTCTCTTTCTTTTGCCCCCCCCGTTTCTTCTCTCTGCTCTCCCTCTCTTACTCCCACAGGATCGCCCAATCTCCCTCCATCATTCTCTCAATTGCCCTATCTCTTTCCGTTCCTCCCTTGCTATCTTTCGGGATAATGAAAGACATGAACGTAGAGAAGGATGAACGTTCCTTACTTCGGTGACAAATAAAAAAATAAAGGGGATGAAAGGAGGACAGAGAGGCCCTCGGAATGGAGCGAGATGCTGGAAGCCGCTCACCCTGTCTGGAGCCATTCACCCTGTGTTTACATATGAAAAGGACTGTAATGAAAATCACTTGGAAGTTAAAAATACCCCTGAGACCGTCGGGAGAAACCTCTCGCTAGACGAGGGTGTGAACGTGCACATGGGCCACAGACTGTCTTAATGTTACAAACATAAACACCAGGGTTGCCAGCTTCGGTCAGCTGGCTCGAGTGGGATTTTCAATTCGGGACGAGTCTGCACACGCGTTCACGTGTATGCAACAGTTCAATTTCTTTGTAAATAGTCTGTGGGGCTTTGCAAACTGCCCCGACACTTTCGATGTAGCTATCTTTAGGTTTATAACGGAATAATATAGATTTGCTGTAAGATTTTGTGCATGAGTGCAAGACTTTGAAAGCGTGGGTGTCACACCTGATGCGTGAGAGCTGGAAACCCTGAAACACAAGGCTGCCGGGCGTGACATCCATGACACCTCTGCGTGGCCCATTCCCAGTGAAACCAGCCCCCCCGAAAATGTGAAGCGGCCCTCGTCTCTCACAGAGGCAGTGCTTGGTGGGGGGGGGGGTTAGGTACATCTATATTACTGCTCCTCTTTTCCAGCAGACGTCCTTAACTGGGGCATCCTGCAGTGACAGCAGATCCACAGAATGCTGCCGATCCCAGGAGCGGAGAACACGGGAGGATCACGCCCCCCCCCCTCGGCGTCCACAAAGTGTGACGGCAGGACCGACACGAATAACACCGAAGCAAAGCTCAAAGTAAAACAATAAATACTATCGCCAATATACTCTGGCTAATGCTACATCGCTATAAACGTTGATTAATGGCACGGAAATAAAATGCTGAAGTTGGGCCACAATGAACTGTGAAATCTGCATGGGTAACGACATGCAAAGTATTTCACAGATCGCATTTCGGCCTTATTTGTGATGTTAATTTTAACACTCGCGCTAATCCGCCTGAACGCGGCTCAAAAAACAATCGCATCCCGCTTGGCAGTAGGGCCGGTCTCACCCCAAGGTTACAACTGTGTCCTTCGAATGCCGTGAAACCGCTTCCGTTGTTTTAGCCTAAAACCCATTTCTCTTATCCCGCTTACCAGCATCAAACCAGAAATTCATAAGTTCTACCTGCTAGCTATGGTGCAAAATATAACACAGGCCTTCTATAGCTAACAGTAAAAGTAATGCATTAGTGTGACACAGTTCTCATTATAGCTAAACACAAATAACTTCTAACTATACATTTCTCACAGGTGAAACATCACTTCCTGTTCAGAACTTGGCATCCCCACTTTCTGCCTTCATATTTGTCTGTCATCCCATGATAGTCAGTCTGTTCACATAGGTTGGGCTAGTTTGGGAGCCGGTCCCGTTTCCGGAACATTCCCAGCCTCGTTCTGCATCACATTCTATCTCGCTGACCTACTCAGCTTCCCTTCACAGCCGCACAGCACCCCCTCCATGCCCCCCCCTCCATGCCCCCCCTTCACTCCCATCACTCTAGGAACACACGTTAATTAGTCACAAGCTGGGAGTCAGCTTCTCTTATGCGCCCTCCCCATGTAAAAACACACGCTCACACACACACAACAAACTCTTAGCTTTTTTTTAATCTACCGCACTAACTTAATTGAGACATCTTTGGCAAATGCAGAATCAGACATTGCTGACTTAATTAACATAAAACCTCTTCAGCACGCAATGAATAGAAGGATTCACTCATTTAAAATATCAACGATGGTATTACGCCCATGGAAATTCATATATGTGCCATTTATTTACAGGGAGGGGTCGCTTCCTGGTGCCGTTTACCTCCTGGAAGGTGATGTCAAGTACCCCGCAGTTATGAATGGATCTGTTTTCACCCTGGTTTGTTAGCAAACTCGCGGACAGCAAGAGGCCCTAGGACCTTCTCGGGAGTGTTTACAGACACGAGGGCACAGAGAAAAATGACCTGCTTGCTTTATTATTTTAGGAAGTGAGGGGTATGGTGAGAGGGAAGCGAGAAGCGCCGGCTATCGCCGGCTTCTGGGGACTCTGCCAGCGCAGGGAGCGTCTCGCGCACACAGGCCGCGTCCTTCCAACCTCATGCGTACACTCCAGTGCTGCTCTGCTCTGATTTCCCAGCATCCCGTAGGAGCCTTACCCAAATGGCAATCCCCCCCCCACCACCAGCCTAATTCAGCCAGGCCTCGGTCCAGGCACCGGATAACCTCTGTGACATCACCCCCTTGGAGGAGTGACATCACTGAGCTAGGGAGACTGCAGAGCTGGTGATTAATGCCCCCCCCCCCCATGCACCCTGGTCACCCAGCAACCAATTTGAGATGCATGTCACTTGTCACCAGGGTAGGTTTTGTCTCCACGTCGTACCCCTGCCGCTGCCTCCTCTCTGCTCCTTGTAGTCGGCTCTCTCCCACTTTTTCCGCCTCCTCCGTCGCTGCTCCCTCGCTCCCTCCCTCTTTCTGTGGCTTTCAGTCAGCGCTAATGGAATGCCAGGCATTTCCTTCCCTCCCCCTCTGCACACCTCCCTCCCTTCCCTCTATCCTCTGCAGTGTCTCTCTTCTCCCCCGTATTCTCCCCCAGTCTCGTGGACGCTGGTTCGATATAACTAACTAACGGACTCCGCTGTTGTCGTCGTCGCTGCAAGGTGTCCCATCTGCACCTATTCTATCACTGACCGGGGTTGCTGATTCCTGACTATGAATAATGCATTTTCAAGTTTCTAAAATACTTTTAGCACTCTTAAAACACTTCCCAGCTTTTTAAAATAGGCTGTAAATTTCCACTTCTTCGCTTGTGTGTAATTTGCCTGGTAAGGATATATACTGGAGGAAAATAGAAGTGTTTCTAAAAGAGATTATTTTTTTTTTTTTGTGCATGTTTGCATTTCATCCGCGATGCACATGAGAGGATCGCAGTCAGCGAAATCCGTTAGTGTCAAACTCGGCCTTTCTGGCAAGGCAGAGAGTGCGTTACCATAGCCAGGGCCAGTCTGCATCCCGTATGTTATTATGTGGGACGATGCGAGCTCGCACTGTGTCACGGCGGTCACACTGTGGTGTCTGTGGCATGGGGATAAATTACGTCCGACAGAAAGAAGGGCTGGACTGATCTCGGCACGTCAGGACGACACTGGGACGGTGGCGCTGAAACAGACGGGGAGTAAAAAAACCGCTTCCAGTTCCAACTCGAAGTCAGCGAACTTGTTTTCGAGTCTGTGTGTGAAAGAGGGAGCGATGCTGGAACGCGGCTTCAGAAATGTGGTTTCAATAAGTGCAGCAGCGTTCGGGATGCCTGATCCCTGTCCACTAGCTGCCGGAAAACCGCCTTTAAATCAGAAAATCGACCTAAATCTCAGCTGGGCCGGCCTGACGCAGCAGGTTCCATGCATGATGCAAAAAAAAAGGCATAGTTTCCGGGGGGGGGGACGCAGATCGTTTCAGCACCTTGCTGGCGTATTCGATGTTCGGCTCTTGTGTGCTTCGCTTGCCACGGACGGCTTGCGAAAATGCAAAACGCAGGGACTATTTTAAATGTTTCAAATAGTTCATGTTTGAGCTATAATAATACAAAGGGAGCCCCAGTGACACAAGAAAGGGCAGCTGTTCAGCCTGGGGGCGACCTGACCTTCCACGAGGCTGCGGGGGTGGGACAGCCTCAGACCTGGATCTTATACAGCCTCAGGTCCTCAAAGACCTCAGCTCAGCCCGCGGCGGCAAGGCTGCCTCCACCACCGGCCGTGTTTATGCTGCGCTCGGTAATGCGTCTGTCGGACGGGAGGCTGCCAAAAGTTTCCTGCGCCGAGTTAAAGTGTGTTAACTGGAAACTGGCATTATTGTGGTCTGATGCAATATAGACAGCCATAAAGTCGTGACTGGAAACGTCTGGGGAAATTTTCTACCACAAAAAAAAAAAAGCCATGAATAGCTTACTCCAGACCACTAATGCAGTGTGCTGCAGTTATCAGTGAGAGACTGTAGCAAACACTGCCTGGAACCGAAGGCTCATAACTGCGACCAAGAAAAGCAGTTAGAAGATGGATGGATTGATGAATGGATGGATGGATAGATGGGGACCAAAGTGGACTTTAGTAATAGCTCGTAAATATTCCATACGTTGTTGAACTATTTTCAAATTCATTTTAAGTGTTTTGGGCTAAGAAAAGGAGTGAGATGAACTCACAGCATACTGATTGTAAAATACTTCACACTCGACATTTAACTACAAAGCTTAAATCTTTTTCTTAAGTCTAAATGAAAGAACAATGTCGAATCCACTTATTCCAACACTAGAAGAGGAAAAATATAAAAGTATGAAAACCAAACATGAAAACATTAACTTAACCTAATCTTGTTTTCTATGCTTTACCGTGTCACTCCGCAGTACTGATCTCAAAATGGATCTGCTGGATAATAAATGTCATCATTTTTCACTGCAAGTCGTCATCCCCTCTAAGCATATTTTTAATGCGAAACTGCCTGCGAATCTCATATGGGGCCCTTTGATGTCGCTGGTCACCTTCTCCAAGGTCATCGCTCCACACTTTTGAACTGCCGAGATTTATACACCCCTCCCCCCCCCCTCCACAAGCTGACTTTAACACCTCCTTATAAGAGTGGCAATAACACCTTTAAAATAAAATTCATACTGGCAGCTATCGAGTTTTACAACTACTGAGCAAGCAGCCGCTTTCGTATTTAGAGGAAATATGAAAATGTCTCGGGTATCAAAATTTGAAATATTGCAGCGCGCCGTTCACACTGCAGGCAGCCAAGGTGAGTCCTGTTCACTATTGGGATTATACTGTATTTCAATAGGAGCCACTTTCGGGGCCGTGTTTGATCACCGCAAGAACACAAGTGCAAATGTCTCATGCTGTGTTGTCGGTGACTGTTTGACGTTAAACCAAACCCACCCCGTGGCTTTTCAGCGGGGAAGCTGGGGGACAGTCTAACTTAATAAAGGTCATCGTCTTCATATTTACGCTGCGACTCCTCTTCGTCTAAGGGAGGGCAGACTCGACACATTGGGGAAGAAGACCCTCCCTCCTTTAGGTGACGTACCACTAACACTGGCATACCTAACCCCGGTGTTGGCCTTAACACTGACACTCTGCATGTGAGACCTGCACTCCATGTTAGCCCTTAGCTGCCTGAACACTTCTGAAGACTTTCCCCCCTAGTCTTGGCTCATCAAGCACACTCCCCTCGCTGAGCACCTGGAAGACAGCACCTGCGTTCAATGGCCACCATCTGTCACTCCAGTGTCTGGCCACGCTCTGCTCCAGTCAGTTGGCAGGGGTTGTTTGTGCTAACAAACGTCCAGCAAAGACAGGCCAGCGGGTTAGATACTCTCAGACTTTTCTCTGTGCTGTTTAGTGACGGAGAATCTGAAAACTGCACATATTCAGCATTAACTGCTTCTTTCAGTGCAGATGGGCTCTGAAGTGTGTTGTGTAGATGCTGTCTAGATCCACCTCCTCTTTCTCCATCCCTTACTCTGCACTGCCCCATTCACCTCCTCTATCTTCATCCCTTACTCTACTCTGCCCCATTCTCCTCCTCTCTCTCGATCCCTTACTCAGTGCTGCCCTGTTCATCTCCTCTCTCCATCCCTTACTCTACTCTGCCCCGTTCTCCTCCTCTCTCTCCATCCCTTACTCTACTCTGTTCTGTTTAAATCCTCTCTCTCCATGCCTTACTCTGCCCTGCCCCTTCCACCTCCTCTCTCCATCCCTTACTCTACTCTGCCCCGTTCACCTCCTCTCTCTCCATCCTTTACTCTGCACTGCCCCATTCTCCTCCTCTCTCTCTCCATCCCTTACTCTACTCTGCCCCATTCTCCTCCTCTCTCTCCATCCCTTACTCTACTCTGCCCCATTCTCCTCCTCTCTCTCCATCCCTTACTCTACTCTGCCCCGTTCACCTCCTCTCTCTCCATCCTTTACTCTGCGCTCCCCCATTCTCCTCCTCTCTCTCCATCCCTTACTCTACTCTGCCCATTCTTCCTCCTCTCTCTCCATCCCTTACTCTGCTCTGCCCTGTTCACCACCTCTTTCTCCATCCCTTACTCTGCACTGCCCCGTTCACCTCCTCTATCTTCATCCCTTACTCTACTCAGTTCTGTTTAAATCCTCTCTCCATGCCTTACTCTGCCCTGCCCCTTCCACCTCCTCTCTTTCCATCCCTTACTCTGCGCTGCCCCCTCCACCTCCATCCCTTACTCTACTCTGCCCCATTCTCCTCCTCTCTCTCTCGATCCCTTACTCTGTGCTGCCCCGTTCATCTCCTCTCTCTCCATCCCTTACACTACTCTGCCCTGTTCACCTCCTCTCTCTCCATCCCTTACACTGCTCTGCCCCGTTCACCTCCTCTATCTTCAACCCTTACTCTACTCCATTCTCCTCCTCTCTCTGCATACCTTACTCTGCTCTGCCCTGTTCACCTCCTCTCCTTCCCTCCATTACCCTACTCTGCCCCATTCTCCTCCTTTCTCCATCTCTTACTCTGCTCTGTTCATCTCCTCTCTCTCCATCCCTTTTTCTGCTCTGCCCCATTCTCCTCCTTTCTCCATCCCTTACTCTGCTCTGTTCATCTCCTCTCACTTCATCCCTTACCCTACTCTGCCCCATTCTCCTCCTTTCTCCATCCCTTACTCCGCTCTGCCCTGTTCATTTCCTCTCTCTCCATGCGTTTCTCTGCTCTGCCCTGTGCACCTCCTCTCTCCATCCCTACTCTGCTTCTCACACCAGTTCAGTTACGTCCAACTTGCTTATCACATCATAATTTAATAGTTTCATACGATACCCATCACTTACATGCAGTACGTGCAAAAAGCATGAAAATAAAACACCATGCAGATGTTTGCTAACACGAAGCACCATGTTGTCTGAAACAAAGCGGAATCGGCCTGTAAACCATGGATCCCTGCATCTTCCCTACACTCACATTGTCCTTATTGTTCTCTTCTCCTCTCTGACTGAGTGTTGCTCCCTCTCTTGGTCTGTCCACCTTCCTCTTGTCTGCCCATTGCCTCTCCACTCTCTGCTCTCCCTTTCTCTCGCATCGTACCACTAAATCAGAAAGTTCTGTCACCATAGCAACAGCTGCTGTTGGCAAAAAATACCCAAATCCCCCCCTTTCTGTATGTTTGTTGCATCCTTTCCCCTAAACCCCAGTCCGTCTCTCTCACCCCCCCCTCTCTCCCTCTCTCCTCCCCCTCGTCCTTCCTAGTGCTCACTCTGTGTGGGGATCAATGGCACCCAGTCGCGGCTCGAGAATCAGAGGGTGAGGACAAGTAACGTAAAGAGGTGGCAGGAGGAACAGACTGAGAGACAAGCGGAACAACGTTAATAACAAAAAGAGGTCAGAAAGACTGATAAGGAGTGACCTACAAAGAGTGAGAGGTGAAGGACAGGCATACGACATGTAAACGCAAGACAGAGTCAGAAAAGAGGCAGGAGAGAGGAGGAGAGGACAGAGACGGAGGCAGAGCAGGTGCAGCGCACAGCACAAAGGGCGGGCGTAACGTGCACAGGTAGCAGGGAGGGAGAAAGCTATCACCATGGCAACACCGGAACCAGTGAGCACACGCCGGCGGACCATGCTGTCACTATGGTAACTGGGAGAGGAGGGATGCTCGAGGAGAGACGGAGGGAAGGAGTCAGGCGAGATGGCAACAGAGAGACAAAGCGGAGGCAGCGCCGGCCACATTTGGGAGGGCAGGACGGATGGACGGATGTGCTCCCTGCCACGTTGTGCTTTCCTCCATCTTTTTAAAGCGGCGTGACGTTAAGCGGCTCACAGCACGATGGAGGACGCAGAGGTAACAGTCTCCCAGCCGCTCTCAGTCTCCGTCGCACAGGATGCGCAGCAGCTCCATCCCTCCTCACCCATCTCTGGCTGCTAGTGCCTTCGTGCCCGGTAACTGCCTCAGGAAACAATCCACCTTCTTAACTATAGTTACTCCTAAACTGCTGGTTTTAGCACCCAGTGTTTCTTCATTTCTTGATGGCTGAGATGGACTTCGTATATATATATATATATATATATATATGTATATAAACTATATATATAAAATATATATATGATCATCACGTTCTGTATACTGCGCGCGCGGATGCGTCGGCTGCATGGGGGCAGCCCAGGGGCTTCACGCATTAATGTCACACTGCTTCACTGCCTGCAGCTGCACCAGGAGAAACTGCTTCGGCTGAAACCTTTGCTGCATGACGTAACGGCACCTTTGCGTTGCGCCTCTCACACGCTCCCTCCACATGCTCTCGCCGCCTTCCCTAATTACGTTAGATACCCTCTCTTCCCGTCTAATGTCACCCTGTTTCTCCCTTTACATTTTTTCCTGTATTGTTCAAAGTTTCAATAAGTCCCCCCTGTCTTTTGCCTGTTTCTATGGTAACGCTCTCCAGTGCAGCCCCTGCTCCCTCCCCTCGCCACCCCACATTCCCCACTTACTAAACCACCCCCCACCCCACATACACACACACACACAAACCCCTGTCCCTCTCAGCCACTGCTGGTAAGATGGTTGCTATAGAAACAGACACATTAAATAGCCAGGAAAATGATCTTTCTGCCTCAATCTCCCGCTCACTTCTCCTTGTTTTAGTAATTATTTCCCCCCCTTTCTTTCACGTACTTTTCACCCGACAATCTGATGCGTAAAAGGCAAATGACAGCACTGTCACCGGTCCTCGCGTTTAGGCGTTGACGTCACCACCCCCCCCCCCCCCCCCAAGCAGCCGATGATGTCACCGCCGCACATAGGCAAGCTGGGTACAGACAGGGGAGGTGCACACCCCTCGCCCCCAGCCAGACAAGGTCGGGGGTGTCCGTAGCAGCCACATTCCAGCCCCCCAGGACTGATGTGTCCTTGATTCCAAGCAGGACAGCGCTGGGAATCTCTCTGTGATGCACCCAGGCCACAGAGGTACCCCCCCCCCCCACCGGATGGTCACACAGAGACAGGCTGATGGGCACACACACAGCATGCGCACACACACTGCCCCCCCCCCGGACTGTCACATGCACAGACAAGGCCCCCCCGGATGGTCACAGCCACACACGGCCCTCCCAGACAGCCCCACCCAGACAGTTACATGCAAGGCCGCCCTGAACAGTGACAGAGACCCCCCCCAGACGGTCCGATGCACACAATCCCCCCCCCCAACCCGGATGATCACAGACACACACAGAGCCCCCTCAGACAGTCACATGCACACACCAACCCCCCCGGATGGACGAAGACACAAACAAGGCCCCCCCTGACGGTTACATGCACACATATGCCTCCCCCCCAAGTGGGTAACAAACACACATGCCCCCTTGAATGGTCACACAGACACACACACTGCCTGAACAGTCACACGCGCAAACACGCCCCCCCAGACAGTCACACACACACACACACACGGCAGAGACAAGGCTGGCAGGCATACATGGATGCCCCCCCCCCACCTCCCCCAGACAATAACTTGGTGACACGTGCATACTGCCCATCGCCCTGCCGACATGTGCCCACATTAATGGCTCCCCGGACTGCATGTGGCACTCTGTACTAGAAAAGCACATCTGGAAGTCATTCTGGGGGGTGGGTCAGGAGGGGAGTGACGAAAAAGGAAGAGGAGGAAAGAAAGTTCTTTGGAGAGAGAGCAGGAGGAGGTGGCAGTGGCAAGAGAGGGATAGAGCGGGAATTGAGGGCAGGGCGGAAATGGAGGAGAACGTGAGAGTTTAAAATGGAAACACTCCTGCAGTGTCACAGAAAATAGAGAGAGAGAAAGAGGGGAGGGAGAGAGGGAGCAAGAGAAGGCAGAAGAGAAGGATGGGAGGATAGAGGGAGAGGGAAGGCAGAAGAGGAGGATGGGAGAGGGAGAGAGGAAAGGCAGGAGAGAAAGATGGGAGGACAGAGTGTGAGAGGGAAGGTAGGAGAGAAGGACGGGAGAGAGGGAGACAGGGAAGACAGGAGAGGAGGATGAGAGGATAGAGGGAAAGTAGGAGAGGAGGATCGGTGGAGAGAAGGAGAAAACAAAAGCAGGAGAGATGGGAGGGGAGAAGGGGAGGAGTAAAGCAGGAGAGAAGGATGAGAGGAGAGAGGGAAAGAGGGAAGGCAGGAGAGCAGGATGAGAGGAGAGAGGGAAGGCAGGAAAGGAGGATGGAGGAGAGAGCAAGAGGTGAGACAGGAGCAGGAAGGGAAGTTGCTCATATCTTTACACGCAGACTGCAGGAGGTGCTGGATGTCAGTGCTGAAAATATTCAAACAGTCATTTTTCTCACATTAATGACCTAGAAAAGTTATTACTGCATTACTGCATTACTGCCTAACAAACTGGCCGCATGGAACAAAAGTACAGTATCGTATTAAAGTGATGTGGGGGGACGAAAGCATCAATTACAGAATTACATTAGCCTAATTATTTGTCTACGGCTGTTCCCCCCACTGTCCTGCTGCTTCTCTGAGACATTTCTCCGTCAGGCGGCCATTCTGGGTCAGCCTCAACCGACTGAAGTAAAGGTACCAGACCCAGAAAAGGGGAGATGAATGCTGGATGTCCATCTTTCCCAAAAGCAGATTTTGCAAATCAAATAACAAAAAGTACCATTAATCCTAATCAGCTTCACCCTGATTTGATCCCAACGTACATCCACATCTGCTTCCTGGCCGAACTTAACGTTTCCCAAGGTAACAAACTATCAACAGTACACTTATCAAAGATTACCTCCTAGCCACATACATTCCAGTTTAATCATCTTAATCAACTGCTTTCTAGATAATTCTAGTCAGCTACAGTCTAGCCTAAATCACCCTAATCGTGTGTAATCCTTACGCAGTTAACATTATCCTAGCCAACTATATCTTTGTCAATGTTTGCCTAATCCATGATAAAGTCTGCATCATCATAATTAAAACCATAATCGCCCTGATCACCGTCTCTGATTTAGTCCAACTCTGCATTAATCAGCAAAAAGCAATGGCTTCCATCTGCCCCTGGGCACCATGGACAGGAAAGGCTGAGCGTTACCACACCGCTGGGGTGCAAACAAGGGCCAAGCTCAACACCCCGGAACATTGTACTGACCAGGGAACCAATCGCTGTTCAGCACTTCCCATTCACCTATCGCCCAGCACCCGAATCCCACCTATCGGGGGGCACTGAGGAGCAGAACGGCATAGATCGAAGGACAACGTTGGCCAATCACAAGCCTCTCTGGGATGCAGGTGGGGGGGGGGGAGGGGGGTGCTGGTTGGGTTTGTTATATTAGCTCCTGGCCCAGAGCCGCCCAAAAAGGCAGAAGATGATGACTGGGGGGACAGGGGGTGAACTCACGGGGCACTTTCTCTTGTTTTGTTGGCAGTAAATACCTCCTTTTATTCCGGCAAACTTTACCAGCTCACACGTCTCACTCCTGTTCTTGCTTTTTTTTCCTCGTTGACTCATTTATTCTGGTCTCTCTCTTTGATCGGAGGAGCATAAGTAATGGGCTCCATTCTCTCTCACCCGATCGCCCCCCCCCCGCCCCGCCTCTGCTGCTCTCTCTCTTTTCATCTCCCTCTCTCCGGTTTAAAGCCCCAGTCTAATCTCTCCCTTGTCCGCTGCCCAGCCCTCCTCCCCCTCTCTGACACTCGCTCGCCCCCCACCTTCTCTCTCCATTAAATAATAGCCTGAATCTGACACGTGTGAAAAGGGGAAGGTTACGTCAGAACGGCTCGAAACGCCCCAGGAAGACCCCAGGCACAGCGACAGCCGCAAAACAGAGAGGTATTGATCAGCACTTGGCCAAATATTTATGCCGAAAAGAACAGACAAGAGAGCATTTACTGCCCTGACCTGGCTTATCCCGTGATATCGTTATGAATACTAGCTTTTGTGCGCTGAGTTATTAGATGCCTCGGCCGTTTGACTGATGATCAAACCAGGTTTCATTTATTTTCGTTCTTAAGCTTGGCGAGTGGACGCAGCACCCGTTACCAGCCACAAGGGAGCATTTGTCTGCCCGTTTTTTGTGTTTACGGGAAGCGTATCAGCACACGGTCACGCTCACATGGCAGTGGGAATCCCGATCTGGAGAAACCCCCAGCACTAACTCGGCATTTCCCCTTTAAAGCAGCCACCCAGTCTCCTCTGGAAGACAAGTCATTTGTAATTGAAAATTGCCTTGGATACACGTGTCTTAGGAGCCAATGAATGCCGTTCGCCAGCCCTTGGGATTCACTGTGGACTGACAGGCCACACCCCCTGAACAGAAAGTTGAGAGTGAACGTTCTAGTGAAACAAAGCTCTCAACACAGGCTGCTTTGTCTGCCATTGTTCCTGCACACTGCTTCAGTAATTACGCTTAAGAGTGCTCTCTGGAGCCTCCTCATCAGGGATCTACGCTGTTTTTTCATTTCCCCACTCTGGTCTGCTTGTGGCGATCGACTCTCCACAGAAGGTCAAAGTCGGGACGATGCAGACGTTACAGTGTGGGGGACATGCCCGCAATCCTGGAGTGAGTGTGTGTCTCTGTCCGTGTGCAGTGTGTCTGCATTTGTGTAAGTGCAGTGTGTGCGTGTCTGTCTGAGTTTCTGTGCACAGTGTGTGTCTGCATTTGTGTGTGTGCAGTGTGGAGCTGACTCTTGGGGTTTGAGCACATAGCTGACAGCACGGCCTCAGCTGTGTGTGCGTGTTTGGGGGGTAGCTGGCTCGCCCCCATGTGGCATGGGAAGGCGTCTCTCCTGCGGTCCCTGCACTGGCATGAATCTGGAGGCCGGCTGGATTTATGCTGAGAGGCTGTAACCACCCAAGCAGGAGTCAGCGAGCGGAGTCACTCGGCTGCCGCCGCAACGAATCTCTGCGCGCCGAGCAGCGTTATGCAAATGCGCAAACGTGCTTTAGCTACCTCACTTCCTCTCCGGCTCTGACACCCTGCCGCCCCCCCCTTCATTCGGAATGACAGAATAGGGAGATAATACATGTCAGACATAAATCTGACTGACAGTGACTGTCACACACACACACACACACATTCCCGGCACTCTCACACACACAAACACGCACATGGCCGCACACATACCTAGATTAACAGCCATTCCCGTCGCTGCTACAACTTCATACGATTCTGTATCTAACACAAATCCCCAACATAGCACTCGCCACCCATGCCTTGTGGAATTCCTCCGGAGCCTACGAGGACTGCAGGGCAATCTGAGGTTAAGAAAACGGACTCGTCTGCAATTTCTCCGTGCAAATTACAGGCCCACATGCAAAGTGTTCCTGAACAGTTCAAATGCAATCGCTGGGTTACATAACGCAGCACTAATGCGCGGGGAAGGAACCTAGATTGCAGAGTGGCTCTCATTCCAGTTACCAGAATGTTCATACAGGAATTTTTGGCATCTAGAACATTAAGGATGGACATTAAGATATATGTGGGTTATGCATAAAACGCTTCACAAAACAGTCTGATTTCTTCCGTAGAAATAATTTTAAAAAACAATAAGTTTGAGAGTGATTAAAATTTTATACATTTATTTCAACTGCTGTCAATTAGTAAAATTCATTCTGAAAAACAACTACGATGCTCTATGTGAATATTTTATGACCGTGAGACGAATGTTGTGGCGGGAATGACGTGCGAAAGCTCTTACAAGACCAAGGGCCCTTCTGTGGGACTGGAAGCCACGGGAAGCACCGAAAACATCCATAATAATGTGGGACCGGGAACAGAGCAGCGGGGGTCACGTTTATATATGAACATTAAGACAAAAGGTCGGCTGATTGTGCGCTCAGGCATGGTCACTGGGGGGCCTAGAGGGTGCCGGTGTGCACTCGGACATCCAGCTTGGAGATGGGGGATCGTGCAGGGGGCGCACCCCCCGCACCATGCAGTGAGCGGGCTGTAACTGCAAACAGTGGCTCCAGTGTTGCTAATTATGGTCCAGTGGTGTAATGTGGCTCACGTGAACACGGTCGGGCGAGGAAGGATGCCAGCTTCGCGGCCCGGAGTCTCCGCAGCATTCCAGCGAATCCTGCGGGGGATTGGTGTAAGAGCACGACGCCGGGACGGCCCCCCCCCCCCCACAGCATACGCGTGTGTCACACCACAGGGCGGCCCCTGGTTCGCTCCCTAGTGCTCCACGGCACCAAGTGCACGACAGGCTGAGTAGGAGTGCTGCTCTTAATCAGGCGCCATCGGAAGGCCAATCGCAGACAGGAAAAGCTCAAATGAGCGTCTTGTTACTCCACCTCCAAAGAAAGGGAACCGTATTCATCAGGTAACCATGACGCATTATTCTGTTTCTCTTACAAACCCTTGAAATTCTTCGTTTTTCAACTTTCCTCTGCTGGATGTCATTAAGTCAAGCCTATCATCAAACCAATTCCAGTTCCTGTGTCTCTCCTCTCTCGATCCGACCGCTCACATCACCTTGTCCGTCTCCTTGTCCTGTCGGCAGCGACAAAAGAGAGAAGACTAACCCCCCCCTCCCCCCCCCCCCCCACCGAACTTGCTCACCTAGCTCCTAGAAAATGTTGTTTCCATCAAACAAACCCAGAGATCTTGGCGAAAATTAATAATTTTAAATTGCCTATGATCCTATCAGCATAAAACCAGCGGAGTTCCTGATAGTGAATTAATTCTGCGAGAGTCCCCGTCTCTGATTTTGTCGTGTAAAACACGCCTGAGAGGGACCTGTGTCATTTTCAACATCACACACCGTTTAGTTGCATTAGATGCCGTCACTAAGAGGGACAGCATTCTATTGGAGAGGCACAAACACAGCACGGTAATCGTAGATTTTAATTTACAGAGACACATTGGGGTAAAGTATATGAGAAGCTAAGTGTGTATGTCACAGACGCACAGATTGCTGGCGGACGGCTTTTGCGACAGCATGGGGCTGAGGTCGGGGGCAACGGCGGCTTTGCCCGCATCTCCTCAGCAAGCGGTGATGATCACGTAGCGGTATTCTTCAGGCTGGGGGGCGAGGGACCTGCCCCGATCAAACAGGTCGCCTTCATTTCGCGGAGCCCGGCGTCACGGGCCACAGAAAACGCCCCCCCCCCCCCCCCCCCCTCCAATCACACTGAACACAGCATCACGCCGATCGCTTTAAACATCAGCCGTGTTACCTTAATAACCTCCATGGCCGTCTCTTCCACGCAAGTGACTTGCCGCTGCTTTATAGTAAATAATAGCAGCAATTTTTTGTTCATAACCCTTTCCAGGGCCAGTCTCCCCCCCCCCCCCCAGATATCGGTGTGCAAAGTGACGCGTCGGCGCGCTTCACCTGCACGCTCAGGGAAGGGGGGATCCAGCACGCGCCGGGACCTGCACCGCTGCTCATATCGATCCTAGCGGAGTTTCCTTACGCCCCTGGTCGCACCACCCTCTCCGTATCCCTCTTCCTCATTCGCTCTCTACCCGCTCTCACTTTTAAATCTTTCGTGCAAAGATAACAGCAGCTATGCCAGCAACCCCGCTACTGTCATTTCAATGACAATAAAAAAAAACGGTGTCAGCGGCAGCGACATGAAAATACAGCGGCGTCATCTGTTAAAAAAATTATTTAAAAATCCTTGAGGATAAGTAACCCATTTAAAAGCATCCGTGCTCTTTCCGCATTATTATTTACAGAATGTATCTGCATAATTTGCATGAATGCCCAGAGAGGTAAAGGTCATTTCTGAAGACGGTGCTGATACTGCAAGCACATGCATACATGCCAACGCTTCACAACGGGGGAGCCTCGGGAATCTCTAATGCAAGCGAAAACGTATAAAATGTGAGGTATGCATTACGGATGGAGGCTGTAGGTGACGGATGGATACATCTGTTCTGGCGATCATGACCCACACCCGCATGCATTTGGTCTTTTTAAGGGAACACTTTCTCCCCCATGTTGTAGTCTGCGTTAAAACATCAGACATCAGAGATATTATTCATGCACACGCACATACACATTACAGGAAAACCGCTACGCGCAACCAAAAACCCCACATGGATCAGCGCTTGGCGCATCCGCAAGCACATTTTCGCTCTTGCTCAGCAGGCAGAATAAAAAGAGGGAAAAAAGGAGCGAGAGAGAGAGAAAAAAAAACTTTAAGACGAGTCCTAACAAAGAATGGTGCCTCCCCACTGCTCTGCGGACGGCAGGAAAAACTGACTAAATAAAAGCCGACGAGATGTTTTAATGACAAAGTTTTCAAATATCTTACCTTGGTGAAAACTGAATGCAAAAGTTAGAAGCCAGAGACTGTGCATGGTTCAGTCGAGCGCATTTAAATTCCTCCCCTCGTTAAGGTCCGTTAGATGACTTCTCTGCACAGACACCATCAAATCCCCCCTTTAGAAGTTTATTTCAAATTAACGGGTATTTGTAATCCCTTTATCACGGAGTAGCCGTCCTTCTCTCCTCCGTTTTCTCCCTTTTCCCCCCCCTGGTTTTGTGCTTTTCGTATTCCCCCCCCCCCTCTCCCTCCGTCTCTTGCGTGCTCAGCGGCGCTCCGGTTTCTCATTAAAAGAGCCGATCCTCCACCGGGGACGTTCTCTCTCCGGCCGCCTGTGTCGCTCTCTCTCCTCTCCGGCTCTTTCACCCCTTTTTCTGACTCAAACACGCACGAATATCGTCAGAGGCACTGAACACCCCCCTCTCCTCCCCCGCCCACCACAGACCCCCCTCCATAGCCTTTTTTTTATTTCCAAGAGGGGAACAGCGCCCCCGTCGGTGCAAACTGCAAGGTGCTAAAATAGGCGTGTGTGGCATGTGGCCGCCGTCCTTTGTTTCTCTGACATGCGCAGGGACATGTGCTCCTGTCCTCATAGCTACTAACTGTGCCGCATCCTTAACAGACGCACCTTTTCTTTGGTTGTTCCATTGTCAGTATGTCCGGTTTCAGGTGTTTGTATGCATGTTTCCAGGCGTCTGTTTTTTTTTTTTGGCAATAAAAAATTAAAACCACAAAAGTGAATAATTCAATTTACCTATATCAGTTTAATATCTATATTTAAACACAAAATGCTTTCGGTGTTATAGTGTTCATGTAGATACAAATATGCATATAGTAGTAAACTGTCAATACTTTGCTTCATATCAATAACTTTGATACAGAATAACGGTTCTGTCACGGTCTTCTCAGAGCAAATGCTCGAAAGCTCACGTGTTCTTGCCCCGAGGCCATGGTCTGTCCTGTGGCCTGTACTACGAAGCGGGGTTACTGTCTTATCGGGGTAACTTGTCGGATTTAAGGTACACCAGCTCAAATAGACTTCATATTCGTTCACTTACGTTTTGCCCAGACTACCTTAAATCCGACAAGTTAACACTATAAGCCAGTAACCCCGCTTCATAGTACAGGCCCCAGGTCAATAAAGCCACTTTATAACTTTGTTTAATGATTTTTGAATTGGATACTGTGCGACGGATCCCTGATATTTGCTTTTGTTGCGTTTGTATATTTATTATAATTTTTTTCTTAATTACCAGACTTTTTTTTCCCAAAGTCAGTAACAGTCAGGTAATTTTCCTTGTATCGTGTTACATGTTGCTCAGTGTTCGTACTATGTTGTTCAGAGGTAACGAATAGGACTCCTTTATGTGCTTACAGTTGTGTGTATGTTGTTTGAATGTGTAATATGGTGTTTGTTCTGCTACAGACATGACAGACGGGTTGACTTGTCCTGGTGATCTTGATCTTTCACTTTCTGCAGTTTCACTAAAACATTGTCATTAACATAGGTAAACTCACATCAATCTGTGCGCGCGCGCGCACACACGTATGGACCAGCAGAGTTCTTATGCTGTTTCGTACCATTGTGCCTGATGTTCTGTACACCTCTTGTAACAGCAACGGCTGACTTCGCTAAAACACGTTTCTTTCAGAGCACGGAGGGCAACGTCACTTTCCGAAATGTTTAACTGAGGAGTATGCCATAATATATGAAGAACACGATTCACACAAAAGGACATGCAAAAGACACTGAATTAGCGCAATAGCAAATAAAAAGAATAGAAATAACCGCGGGTGTCTGGCGCCCTCTCTAGGAAATCTCGATACATTGCACCATACAATAAATCGCTTAACCAATTTTGGAAATTAATCACTAATATTTTATTACCCATTTCAATTGGAAATACTTTTACAATCAAAAAGTATATATTAAACCCCTAGTAAGTGGACAGTTATCAGACACCTTTAAATGTTTATATATTGTAAAATGTTTATGTGTTATAAATGTTATTCACATGCCTTAGTATATACAGCTCTTTTAACTAAAATGCATTAGTACTGCATTTATTTTGATTCTAAGACAAGCATTTTTATGAATTTAATTTAATAATATGCTGCAAAACATTAGAGAAAAACAAGCGTGATAAATTCATTTGTAATTTGAAAGCAGCAGTGGATGGATTTGTGTTCTGGACGTTGGCACGATTACGTAGGAAATTACAGTATTTACATTTTGTTCAAACGTGGAAGCATCTGACCGTTTATGCCCCTATAAAAACGAAAAAAACGAAACAAAACGTTGGGTCTATTTCTGCTGACATGCAAATGCAGGCTTATAAGACAATTATTACCCTTTTGATAACATACATAAATAAATACTTTTTTGGTTCATCTTAAAATCCGGCCAATCTCGCACTTGTCTCTTTTAGTCCATTTCTCTCCTTTCCTCTTAGAGATGCACAGAGCTGAGAATATACCCCAGCAAGACGTAGTGCGTACGACGGCTTTTTGAACTAATTTCATTCAAGAAGATTTTTTTGACCGAATGCATCTCTATTGGGTAGGTGGAGGGGGATTACTTTTTAAACTACGAGACACCAAATATCAATATATCAGCCAATCACTATTACCTAAATAAGGTAATTGTAATTATTTTGCAATAATTGTACCTAATATATAATATCTTATAGGTAAAATGTGAATAATAAAAGAAAATAGAGTAAAGAGAGCCAGCCAAAAATATATTTACAGCTTTAGGGAGAAGAGATTGTCTCTATGAAGCACGGATGAAAGAGGAATTAAGCTAGACATATATCTCTGAATGACAGATGTACTGTTTGTGTACTGAAGACCATCATTTTGCTGACGATGAGATAATAATCATAAACATGAAAATTAGTTAACTCAAATGCATGTTTATTGAAATAAAGTACCATATTGATATTGTAACAAAAGATGAAAACTGTATGAACAAAACAAATGAACGTCTCAGCTAAAGTACCTCTAATGATGTCATGAAGCAGGATTTCCCCGATGACATCGTAAGCCATAATACAAAACAAGTAGTTCCACATGATATGAATACTCATTCAAAAAGGAAGACTTTTCATTCAAAATAACATTGTCATCCAAAAAATACCACTGTAAGACTACTCGAGAAGCTTCAAGAAGATAATGAATTTAATTCAAATTAATAGAATATCCACACACATGAAAAAAGATCATAATCACTGAAAAAAAACAACACTTTTCAACACATTGATAAAACAAGACCTACTGGAGTCTTCCCCTTGCTTCCTGGACACAAAGAAATTACTGGGAGAAAGATTCGACTAGACAGGAAATCCTGCATGGAAGAACCAGTGCTGCTTATACTGTCCTCTAGTGGTGAGCCGCTGTCACTACTGAATGACGCAACCAGAGTCCGCGTTTCCGCCTTTACTGGTCGCTTTGCTTGAGAGGAGCAGGACGTATGCTTGAAAAGCGCAGCCGTATCGTTAACAAGATTAAATCCCTGATCGTTACACATATGTGCAGAAAATACCACAGGTTTAGAATGCCACTCCGTCGCCAAAAATAACGTCGTTAATAAGTAAAAGTAAATTCAAAAACACACCTTTGTTAAGACACTATATCGGGAATGTCAGTGTAATGTGACGGCTTATAGGCCTAGCTAACTGTCTGTGCGGGAAGAGAGTTCGGGAGACAGGGAGAGGCAGAGAAAGCGGCAGGGTTAAAGGAAGGACGAGAGAGAACGAAGACTCAGCGCTGATTTCACCTGGGCCTAAGCAGACTTGGGTATGACAGAGGATTTTACCCTGGTTTTACTGCATGAAGAGTGAGAGTCCAGTCGATCACTAAATTAAGCGCAGCAGGTACATTCAGCAGCAGGAGATGCTGTCAAACAGGAAAACCAACCTTAGGGCGAAGTCCACCAAGTGAAATTAAAACACGGCGACAGCGATCGTCCTTCTCATCGCCGCGGTTATAAAGGTTACTACTGTGACCGTCGGTAATAAAACCCATTCAGTGCGAAATCATAACTTTTAATTATAAAACCTAATTCTTTCCAGACAGACCAACAGACCCACGCTGTGACACTGACGGCAACACAAGAACAGAAGAATCAGAGTAAACTGAACCCATATAAATCTTTGCAGCTGTTTCCGTTCCGACATTTTTTTTTTCTCAGATATTTATTTTCTTTTAATTTTTTTACTCGGCATTTCCACGCATGTAATAAAAACAGGCAGGCCTTAGAATATATACTGTAGTACCAGACACAGTGTTACATACAGAGAGAGAAGAGAAGGGGAAGGACAGTTAAGAGAAAAAGGTTGTATTTACAGCACACCAAACCTTTTTTGTTGAGTAAAAACAATGCTAACTATTTATATATATTTATATATTTATACTGGAATTCCATACCATGAATGCGCATGTCGTTGCCATAGTACCCTGGTGGAGTGTATCGTTTTCGTGTTTTTCCACGTTACAATTTCGCCATCGAAAAGACCCTCTCACCCCACTACACACAAACATGGATCTGCTTAGGTGTGTGTGCATGTGTGTGTGTGTGCGCGTGTATGAGTTGGCTGTTCATGTGAGTTTGTATGACGTAACATGTTTCACCCAGTGAAGTCGGCTCTCTGAATCCCCGTCTCCAGTTCATTCTGGTTTCTTTTTCCTTCTACTTCACTGTGCGCATCTCTGTCATGCCATCCGCCCCTTCTTGTGAAATTGTGAGGAACTGAAGCTTGTGAAGACAAACGGAGACGTCTCCTTCGGCACCCTACCCCCCTCCACCCCCCCAGCACTAGATGAAGTACTCCTTCCTCTCCTCTGCACTGGAGTGGCCGCCCTCCGCGTTGATGATGGCGGTGTCGGCGTCGTGAGCCTCGTCCGAACCCTTTGCCTCGTGGGTCAGGTATGTCCCTGGTTGCCGAGGAAGCGGGATGAGTGCAATTAAGAGATGGGCCCTGGGCATTCTCAAGCCCCCCTTGTGGAGGCGGCTTCATTCCCTCCGAATTGAGCTCTTCAGCAGTCGACCGAGACAACAATCGATTCCCTAAATGGACTGATTTAATAGGACCCTCTGTCACTGCCCATTGTGCCAGGCCTAAATGGACCAGGTAAACCTGCACCAGGCACAGATGTCTCCCTGCCCAGCAGATCCTGCCATTTTAACTCAAAACCCAAGCCATACCATCCCTTTCTGTCACATGACTAACCATTTCCCTCACTACCCATGGTGCCCTGCCCCAGCGACATCCCAGAACTGGGGTGTTTCTCAATACTAAGAACACAAAGATCTTATTTATGGTCTTTACAAGACCGGCCATGCTGACTCCCAAAACCAAACTTGGAGCGCAATGGATCATGGGATTGGTCACAGGATGCAATTGATGTATCCTTGATATTTGGGGGCGGGGAAAGAATGACATCCAGGGATTTTTACCGTCCTCTGTACTTCTGGCAATGGAAGATGATGTAAACGGGTACAGGAGAATGCAGGTATAGTCAAGTATGCATATTGAGAAACACCCCAGGTATTGGGTAAGACCACAAGGTGGCACCAGACCACAGAAGAAGCCCTCACCTTTGTGTCTGATGAGGTATCGACCAAGGACGATGAGGAGACAGAGGAGGATGAAGAAGATGACTGCAACCACTCCCCCGATGACGGCGTGGTCAACCCCATTAGAGGCTGTCATGGCTGTGGGATCTGAAACAGATAGAAAAATGGAGAGACAGAGAGAGAGAGAGAAGGAACTGTAATGTCATTGTGAGTGCTTGAATAAAACAAAAACAAACCAATAAATACATAAAGACAAAAAAACGACCAGATATTAATCATTCTAGGCTATAAATATCAACACAAGGATTGAAAAGCCCATAAGGGAAGGCCGACGGCTAAATGATAACATTGAGCAGAGGGATATCGGAAGGAATGGAGGAGGAATAAACAGACATCAATAAGAGAGAAAAGACAGACGACATCACGGAAAGATAGAAGGACCTGACAACACAGAAAAGAGATGAAAGGCGAAAGGGAAAACAAACTCGCGGATTTATAAGATAAGCCTCGGAAGTAGTGAATCATTGAAGAGTACGAGTCCCATGCTCAAGAAACTGACGGTTTGGAAATTGGTTCTCGGCCAAGGAGACAGGACGACAAGCGGCGGCGACAGCGGAGTTGAAGCATGCCGGACTGCCCCGGGAACACGGGCGCAGTGCTTCTCCACGCCTGACGTCCATAGAGGAAGAGCATGAGCCAAGGGTAGGCCAACCGACTAGGTACTCGCGCTGGGTAGCGTGCTTGTGGCGTACTCGTGGTGCAATGCCATGTGTCGGCTGGCGTGAGACATGCATGTCGGGCCTGTGGTGGTGGCCCACGCTACCCAAGCTGGCCCCCTCCCCCACCCGCAGCAGGTATGCGTGGCGGGCCCATGGGTGCGGCCCACACTACCCCAGCCGGTCCCCTCCCCCATCCGCAGCAGACCCGCGCGGCTTCACAGAGAGACGCATTCAGCCAATCGCAGCTGCCGCCGCAGGCCCACAGCCGCTTCCAGTCATGTGGCCATGAGCCAAAAAGATGAGGCTCAGTAATCGAGCTTCTTCTGAAGCGGGTTTAGGAAGTCGGGGGAGTGTTTCTAAAATCAAACACGCCTTACTACTGGAAAGGAAAATCAGAATGTGCCCTTTCTATTCAGCTGAAGTGGCCACTTGTAGATGTTCTGCAAGGAAACCCTGGGGAGATGCCTCCTACAGCTCGTCCTGGGAGGGTGACTGGGCTGTGGAGATGCCCTCTACAGCTCATCCGGGGGGGGTTACTCGACCCTGGAGATGCCCCCTACAGCTCGTCCTGGGAGGGTGACTCGGCCCTGGAGATGCCCCCTACAGCTCGTCCTGGGAGGGTGACTCGACCCTGTAGATGCCCCCTGCAGCTGATCCTGGGAGGGTGAATCGACCCTGGAGATGCCCCCTACAGCTCGTCCTGGGAGGGTGACTCGACCCTGTAGATGCCCCCTACAGCCCGTCCTGGGAGGGTGACTCGACCCGGGAGATGCCCCCTACAGCCCGTCCTGGGAGGGTGACTCGACCCGGGAGATTCCCCCTACAGCTCGTCCTGGGAGGGTGACTGGGCCGTGGAGATGCCCCCTACAACTCATCCGGGGGGGGGGTTATTTGACCCTGGAGGTGCCCCCTACAGCTCGTCCTGGGAGGGTGACTCAACCCGGGAGATGCCCCCTACAGCTCGTCCTGGGAGGGTGACTCAACCCGGGAGATGCCCCTTACAGCTCGTCCTGGGAGGGTGACTCAACCCGGGAGATGCCCCCTACAGCTCGTCCTGGGAGGGTGACTCAACCCGGGAGATGCCCCTTACAGCTCGTCCTGAGAGGGTGACTCAACCTGGGAGATGCCCCTACAGCTCGTCCTGGGAGGGTGACTGGGCCGTGGAGACTGCTCCCTACAGCTTGTCCTGGGAGGGTGACTCAACCCGGGAGATGCCCCTTACAGCTCGTCCTGGGAGGGTGACTCAACCCGGGAGATGCCCCCTACAGCTCGTCCTGGGAGGGTGACTCAACCCGGGAGATGCCCCTACAGCTCATCCTGGGAGGGTGACTCAACCCGGGAGCTGCCCCCTACAGCTCGTCCTGGGAGGGTGACTCAACCCGGGAGATGTCCCTTACAGCTCGTCCTGGGAGGGTGACTCAACCCGGGAGATGCCCCTACAGCTCATCCTGGGAGGGTGACTCAACCCGGGAGCTGCCCCCTACAGCTCGTCCTGGGAGGGGGACTGGGCCATGGAGATGCCCCCTATAGGTGTCCTGGGAGGGTGACTGGGCCGTGGAGATGCCCTCTACAGCTCATCCAGGGCGGGGGGGGGGGTTATTTGACCCTGGAGATGCCCCCTACAGCCCGTCCTGGGAGGGTGATTCGGCCCTGGAGATGCCCCCTACAGCTCGTCCTGGGAGGGTGACTCGACCCGGGAGATGCCCCTACAGCTCGTCCTGAGACGGTGACCCGACCCTGGAGATGCCCCCTACAGCTCGTCCTGGGAGGGTGACTCAACCCGGGAGATGCCCCTACAGCTCGTCCTGGGAGGGTGACCCGACCCTGGAGATGCCCCCTATAGCTCATCCTGAGAGGGTGACTGGCCGTGGAGATGCCCCCTACAGCTCATCCTGAGAGGGTGACTGGCCGTGGAGATGCCCCCTACAGCTCGTCCGGGGGGGGGGGGTTATTTGACCCTGGAGATGCCCCCTACAACCTGTCTTGGGAGGGTGACTGGGCCATGGAGATGCCCCCTACAGCTCATCCTGGGAGGGTGACTGGCCGTGGAGATGCCCCCTACAGCTCGTCCGGGGGGGGGGGGTTATTTGACCCTGGAGATGCCCCCTACAACCTGTCTTGGGAGGGTGACTGGGCCATGGAGACTGCCCCCTAGGGCTCATCCGGGGAGAGTGACTCAGCCCTGGAAACTGCCCCCTAGAGTTTATCTAGCCCCACTTCTCTCAGAAGCTCTCCAGGTAGACAGCCCTGATTACAGTTTGTGCAGGTCCACCTGCCTCCCATAGAACAGCAAAGCCTCTCGCTGCATCCTGGCCTACGCAGCCTGTCTCCTCAGAGATGGAGAGCCGCCACGGAAGCACAGCGCCCCCCTCAGGCCCCTCTCTGCTCCTCCTGGTCTCTTAATTAAGCGCGATGTGACTAAGATGCAAACTGACCACTGGGCCAGATCTAACAGCTCCTGACAGGTTTCTGCGGAAGGTCCTCGAGGAAGCCCGATCGTAGCGATTGAGAGGTACTGACAGATGTGTTCCCTACTCAGTTTTTTTTTTTCCAAGCTCATCAAAAGATCTGAAGATCACAAGGTAAAAAAATAAAATTCAGACGGTTCCAAAAGGGCAAAGTGAGCAAACAAGTGAGCGTGCAGCCTTTGAAATGTAAAACGTGAATATTTATCGATTGTGCGGCTTGTGCTCCAGGAGGTAGGACCCAGACATCTTGCTGGCTGGGGCTGTCCGCCTGATTGCCTGTCTGTTTCTGACAGTGCTGCCTTACCTCATTTTTCCTCGAGCTGATATCACCTGCTCAGCGCCCACCCCCCACTTGACAAGACATTTCTTCACCTCCCGAAACGAACTGGTGTTCATGCCCCTCCCGCGACCATGCCGCATCACCCTTAGCAACAGCACCAGCTCTTAACCCCGAAGAGGCCGTCTGGCCCGCTCACGTGACACCAAAGTGACAGAACCGCTCACGTGCGCGTGGCTTTACACGCTTCACACGTATGCCGACACCCGCCTACCACCGGTACCTCCAGCCTGAATCGCTCGTGGGATTGTATCTCCTCGAGTCGAGCAGTTCTGGACGGATTCGCTTGCTGTAAAACAGGCATGAAACCAAAGGCAGCGACTATTCCCTGGACCTCAGCACCTGCTAACAACAATTACGGAAAAGCGGCAAGAAAGTGCTTGTTAGCAAACTATTTTTTTTTAAGAAAAATTAAAAAACCCAGCATCCTTAACATGCTGCCTGCCAGGCCCCAGGTTTGACGGTTGGCTTACCCACCCTCCCTGATTTGGACCGCCATAAATGCGCTCGCTGTCAGGGAATAATCCTTTCCGTCAGGCCACAAGCGAGCGATTGTTTATATGAAGGGACCTAATCAGCCGTGTTCTGCACAGACACGGTGCTGTGTGCCGCGCGCCCTAAGTCATACATACTGATGGGCTCCGAGCAGCACGGAACAATCCGGAAAAGTAATTAATTCTGCGGAAATGACAAAGAAATCCCCCAAATGTGCTTCTTAACGCACTCTGCCAGCCCAAAAAGACAAGGCCAGATTCGTCAGCCGAATACATTCATTCAATAAATGTGGAAAATATTCATTAAATAAAAAGCCTGCTATAAAAAGTCAACAAATGAAGGAAGCAGACGCAAATAAAAAAAAAGCATATTTCAACTTAGCGTGGGGACGGGTATGAAAGAGTCGATTATACTGACGCCTTAAGCAGCGTAATGCACTCCAGCAAAAATAACATCCTCAGAGCAATAGGAAAACTAATCACATTAATAATACTGTTTGCAAACACTGAAAAGCTGATGAAACCAATTTGTGAAAAAACAGACATTTGCTGCTGTGACATGGATGGGCAATCAAACATGATGAGATGAGAAATTTGTGACTGGATTATGGGCTCAGGGCTAGAATGTAATCACATCCACTGGTCATTATACAGCCACACCCATCAGACAGGGCAGAGCCACACCCACCAATCAGGGCAGAGCGATACCCGCCAATCAGGGCAGAGCCACACCCACCAATTAGAACAGAGCCACACCCACCAATCAGGGCACAACCACTCCCCCATTTAGAGTCATGCACCTTTTTCTGCTTATTCATTTGTATACATTTGTATTCATTTGCTTGGCTGTTCCTTTTTTCTGGAGACATACATCATTTACCTGTACCTGTATATCCAATGTACCGGTATCTTACCGCTGCACATGCCTGCATATTCTGTTTAGAGAAATGCAAGTACATTGCTTAAGGGTACAACACAGTACAAAAGGTTTGCTAAATGTTTTTTTTCTATTGATTTTTTTTCTTCACCGTTCTGTTATTTTGAATTTAAGACATTGTCGAGCTCTCGAAAATTCCCTCCTGTCTAAAACAACAATGCGCGGCGCTCATTCCCCAGCCTTCCAGTTTGCTGGGCCCATCCGTCGGCCACAGGAGACGAGGCTGCAGCGGTGGTGAGCCTCAGATCGCGCCGGCGCCGGGGCGGCTGCTTGGAGCATGGCGGCTAATTAAATCTGAGACCTTGGCGAAGGGCAGGCGCCTCTGGCCGCGTGGACCTGGTGTCCCAGGGAGGCTCGTTTGCTCAGGCAGGCTGAGACGGAGCCACACCCCTTAATTACGCTTCAGAGACAGTCATGTGACATGCTGCTCTTTCCCCAGCAACGCCAGGGTGCACAGGAGCAGGAGAAGCATACTATCGCCAATATGTCTTAAATGGTTTATTAAAATATACAGTAATGTAATTCTCTGTAGTACTATAACCGACAGAATAGGAAACAGAGGAAGTATGTGAGACAGATAAGGGGACTGTGTGCAATGTTAGACACGGGTACAGCATGTAAGAGACAGACAGGGGGACAGTGTGTGAGACAGACAGGAGGACAGTGTGTGAGACAGACAGTAGGACAGTGTGTGAGACAGGCAGGGGGACAGTGAGCATGTCACAAATAGGGGGACAGCGTGTGCGAGACAGACAGGGGGACAGTGTGTGTGAGACAGGCAGGGGGACAGTGAGCATGTCACAAATAGGGGGACAGCGTGTGCGAGACAGACACGGGTACAGCATGTAAGAGACAGACAGGGGGACAGTGTGTGAGACAGACAGGGGGACAGTGTGTGAGACAGACAGGAGGACAGTGAGCATGTCACAAATAGGGGGACAGCGTGTGCGAGACAGACAGGGGGACAGTGTGTGTGAGACAGGCAGGGGGACAGTGAGCATGTCACAAATAGGGGGACAGCGTGTGTAAGACAGACAGGGGGACAACGTGTGAGACAGGGAGGGGTACAGTGTTTGAGACAGGGAGGTGAACAGCGTGCATGCGGCAGACGGGGACAGTGTGTGAGACAGGCAGGGGGACAGCATGCATGTGACAGACAGGAGGACATTGTGTGTGAGACAGACAGGGGGACAGTGTGTGAGACAGGCAGGGGGACAGCGTGCATGCGGCAGACAGAATGCAAATTGGAGGAGAAGGCACACATGGAGCCTGGAGAGCAAAAGAATTTTCCGGATAGACGGACAGGCAGAGGCAGACAGGTCAGAGTGGCGGGATGGATGCCACAGCAGAGTCAGGTGACTGCAACAAAGATACCTGCACCGCCATCAGCTGCATCTTGGATGGATGGATGGTTGGGTAGATGGAGCAATGGAGGAACAGACGAGTGGTGGGGCATTCAGGTGCATTCAGGGTAGCAGGTGTGTAAGAGTGTTGAGTGTGACAGGAAAGTGTGAGCAGTGACAGAAAAGAAAGAGAAAATGAAAAACATGATGACAAAAAAATTCTGTTTTGTTTGAATATGCAACTGCTTTGAACTACATATGACAACACAGGACGGCATTTCACTGTGGACAAATCGTACTATAACCTGTGCATATTAACCTATGCAAAACACACACTGAGAAACACTGCAGCGCACAGAAAGACGCAGAAAATTGCCTCTGGACTTGGAAAGAATCGTCTAGACACACACAAGAAGCGTGAGTGTTTCATGAAACGGTATTACAGACCACCAACACTGAACTGACTGTAATGTGAACTGTTCACAACACTAACTTAAAACTGAGTAAAAAGTCTTTAGGTAGAAGTCTGGGCAAGCTGCACAAAGATTACAGTGAAGGGACGAGCAAAAATACAGTGATGCCTTTTTGCGTGTCTGTATCTGTCAACACTCTGGATCTCCAGGTGCCCTGGAGTCCATCTGCGTTTGTGTGCCTGTGGGCTGAATTTGCGTGTCTCTGTCTGCTTTTGGCGATATGGTGCGTGCCCAGCTGCCCGTACGCGCCCAGGGTACGCTGCATCTCCAGGCGTTTACCTGTGAAGCTGTAAAATCCATTCAGCCAGGTGGAAACAGAAGACGTGGTGAGAGAGGACAGAGAAAAGGGGGGTGGACTGTCACTGGATGAAGGAAAGGAAGCAGGAGATAGAGCGGGGGGGGCAGAGGGAGGGGAGGAATGGAGAGACTGGGAGGGCATGAGCGGGGTGGCAGGGGACGAAAGGGAAAAGGAGGACTCAGAGGAGGGAAAAGAGAAAGGCAGAGAGGAAGAGGAGGATAGGAAAGCTGGGGAGGGCGAAGGTGAAGAGGACAGGGAGGTTGGATTAAGAGAAGAGGAAGGAGCAGTTCTGTAGGAAGTGAGAGATGTCATAGAGGAGGACGGAGATTCAGGAGGGGGTGCTGGGAACCAGACATCAAAAGTCCGGAAGGCAGAGATACAGCAGTTACACCGGAGGATGGGGGTACAGAGGCCAGAGCGAGGCCAGATTTTAAAATCCGAAGATGATGCATGAGGAGAAAGAAATAAACAGAAGGAATGGAAACACAGTCAGAAAAGAAAAGCGAAAGTAACAGGAAAAACACAGCAAGATCAAATAAAAAAAAAATACAAACAGAAAATACTTCAGCAACCTGCCACCAACCAAGCTCCGCCCCCCACCCCCAACGAGTGCCCCTCAGCACCCCCCAGTGATACCTTGCACCAGAAGAACGTAGTCTCCTTGACCTCGGCCGATGCCATTGCTGGCCTGACAGAGGTACATCCCGTTGTCAGACTTGTTGAGGAGCTCGAAGCGCAGGAAGCTCCCATCGACCTTGGCCAGTGAGGGGAGGTCTCCATCGTTCTTCTTCCACTCGTAAGAGGTGGGCCTGTCGGGGACACGGACGGCAAAGCCACATTTCTGTGACCACATACTCAAACCCGGCTGACGAACAGTGGCCGCCAAATCACACTGACTGCCTTATCGCCGGAGGTGTGGCACGGATGGGGGGGCAACGGCATTATATAAAAGGAGAGCTGCGGGAGATCGTCATGTGGTTAAAGAAAATGTCAGTACGCGACGCAGGCGGCGAGACCAGCGCCGCAGGCCACAGCTAATCGTGCAGCAGACTCTGCCGTGCGTTTTCACGCTCGCCGCCCGCGAGCTGCCAGCCCTGAAATCGCTTTATTGGCTCGACAAAAGATGTCGTACGTCAGACAGAGCTGCCGGAGTATTTAAATTACACAAGACGAAGACGACCAAAAGGAAACGAGATAATCCGCCCATCTATCTTCCATCACTGCTGATCCCCTTTAAGGAGGTAGAGATGAGGATCGTGTACTCTGATGGGGGGGGGGGGTGTGTAAATCAGGGTATGCCGTTGATGGGATGCCTGGGGAGGAGACTCCATGACCACGCAGTCGCACGGCGGGAGAGTATCACGCTCACCGTTTCACCTGAACCACAGTTCACAGAACCCTGTAGAGCACTGAGAGGTGGGATGCATTACCTCTTGCTGTCAATCACCATTCCATCCAATAGAAAGCTGCGGGCTAACCAATCACGACCACGCACGTTGACCCCGCCCACCGCAGGTTTCCAGGTTCCATTTCGTATCACAGGACGGAGCAGAGCCTGTCCCGCAGGGCGAGAACTTAACGCAGATGGGGGAGGTAATCTGGAGGCGGGATCAATAAGGCAGAGTGCTGCAGAGGGCTGGGTGGATAGGGAGGGCCGCACCCCCCGGCCACCAGGGGATCCCAATCACGGATCTGTGTGCAGCATTAAAAGCCAGCGGGGTAAATGGGTTATAAGGTGCGCGCGATATTAAACAGTCGGTATTAAAATAGCATCTGCTTAAATCTAATTGTTGACTGCATGGCTAAAGTCTCAAGAATGACTACACTGGTGCCAGTGTTACTGCCGCTGTAATGAAAAGCGTAAGAGCCTAGTTAACACGTCGTACTTGTGTGTTCGAGGCAGTATTATGTTCAAAACACAATGGGAGCTCGTAATTACAGCTTGGGCTCGACGGGATTGTGGAGGCCGGCCTCCATCTTGGCTGATCTCAGTCCCTCTGCACAACTTTTTTCTTGTATTACTGAAAGACACATGCATTCATTATTCCTGCATGGCCTGCCAGATCCATTTACTCTGTTTCAGGTCCCACAGTGTGAGGTAAGCATTAACAAACTGTAAATACACACATTTCTATGGGGGAAACGAGATTGCATTCTACTGCCATGCAACCTTTTATGCGCTTGGAAAGGTAATCTCCTATAATTTAATTACATTTCTCATGTAAGTTGCTAAATGACCGCTAAATGACAGGGATACTGGGTAAAAACTTTGAATCAAATGTAATGAGAATGTAATATGATACTCGGCCAGTAGAGGGAGCCGCTTGCTAAGCTCAATTAAGCTCAAATGGCCCTATCAGTAGAGAAAAAGGGGAAATGACTGCGTACTAGCATTAGCAGGCTCCATTAACCGTGGAAAGAGCACACTTTGATTTGGTCATTTTCCTTAGCGTGAGATTAGACTCACAGGCCCAGAAAATGACTGATGGGCTCCCTCATGACTTTTGATTCAATCCTGGCCATTTCATCCTCCGTCAGACTGTTTTTCTGAAATAATTCTCCCAAGGTGAGCAACTTGTGAAGGTTACGGGACCCTAGCACCGCGTCACGTGACATTTTGCGTATTTTCCCACTCTGGTCCGCCCCATACACTGCCCCGCCATCCATATATGGAGATGCTCCGGGAAACGGTTGAAGGAGGACGGGTAGAGTGGTGGGATTCGAACGAGGGGGGGATTTGAAAGACAGCCGAGGAGCTGGTGGAGCTGTCGCTATGGCGTGGCGGGAAGGGCAGAGTCTCTCGCGAAGAACAGAGGGGAGCGAGAAGGAGATGAAGAGTCCCGAGATCAATACAGAGCAGCTCATTCATAATGCAGGAGCACCGGGGCGCGGGAGCCGCGGGGCCCGAGAGCACCTCCTGTATTCTCACGGAGCGGCGACGGCCCGCGGGCCAGGGGGCGGGTTTGGCGGGGGGTGGGGGGGATCTTACTCTGGGTTTCCGATTCCCACGCACTGCAGCAGGAACTTCTCTCCCTCCCGAGGAAGGTCGCTCCCCGGCCGGATATACACATCGGGGGAGTCTGAGGAGGAGACGCGAGGGAGGGGTCACATTCTTGCCTGGTCTGGGAGGGGTCAGGGTGAGTAGAGACCCTGCCCCCAGGCAATGCATGGTAGTGCAAGAAGCATAGACCACCAGAAATGCATGATGCACAGACCCCCCAGCAATGCATGCCACACAGACCCCGCCCCTGTGGGCCCTTACACTGCACAATGAGCTGCCGCTCTGTCCTCTTGTCCCCCTCGGCCAGGGCAGGGTGGTCCACGGTGCAGGCGATGGGCGCCTCGTTGTCGGCCCGCGTGACGGTCAAGTGCAGCTCGCTGCGTACCCTGAAGGTACGGTCGTCTGGGTCGGGCGCCACGTCTTGCGGCTGACCTGCTTAGAGAGACCGGGAGGTGGTCAGCAAGCTGGGCCGGACCACCCGCACACCCCTCCACTGTTCCGAATGTGGCGTCCCCGGACACCCCCCAGTGCTGAGCTATTGGTCCGCCACCACCCCCCACCGCCATTTTCTACCCCCCCTTTCTCTTTTGTGCTCCCCTTCGAGCCTAAATAACTGCCAGCACTCGTTTGTCGAATATTAATTACAAACGAATGAAAGCCCCGATTTACCGCGGGCCAAAATGAAAACGTGGCCGTTTTTAGTAACCCGTGGCTCGGCTGGCCGACCCCGTGAAGCTGGCTAATCGCGGTCCGTGCGCAGAGCTCACCTCCATCCGGATCCACATCTGGCAGCTAGACAATTAAACAGAGTCCAGCTGGTCCTAATTCAGCTCACGTCCCGAGCTTCGCGTCCAGGTCGAGGCTCCCCAGTAATTTCAGCACGCGCGACTTGGCTTGAGTCTTCCGGAAGTTCTCCGTGCCGCGTCCCTAATGCAGACACCTACCCCTTAAACTGCTGACACACTGTGACGCGGTTGTTTATGCAAGCCTCCAGCCAGGCTCCTGGGATGACGCCATCGATCCCGCAGCTTTTGGCGTCCCCCCCCCCCCTTTTATATAAGGGATTTTCAGCGCGACACGCCAGAACCGCTTGTTGCGGAGTGCAGGAATTTAATTTGGCATCTAAGTTAGGACCAATAAATAAAAACCAACTTAATTAGGAAAATAGCTGGTGCTCAGTCTGGGTCCCTATGTCCCTCCATTAGCCCAAATGAATACTTTTATCGCCCCCTTGATCGCAGGCAGCCCTGTTCCAGTCCTGAGAAATATCGATATGAGGGGAAGAGGAAAATATATCGGATGGCAGAAGGTGAGTGGGGTCGCATCGGAGGGTGAATGCAAGACAAGGATAAGCATCACAGCAAACAGCTACCTGATCGCTGGTCTCCTTAGACGCCCCCATCTGGATTCCCACAGGGATGTGGATATCCAGCCTAAATTAAGCCTGACCTAGCGGCTGCTGTGGCTTGTTTATCTGTTACGGTGTGTGGAGACGCGGTGATGTGACCAGCGTGCTCCTATCGGGAATGTGTCCCGGGAGCTCATGTGATCGGCTATCAGCCTATGACTCACAGCACTCACAGATTAAATGGACTCAGCAGCGCCTCCTGCTGCCTCAGGCTGCCAATCGCAGCACTTTCTCGCCTGGGAGCCACACCCCCTCGCTCACCCTGTATCTCCTCATGGCCTCTGTACCAGCGCAGTTTGGCCGGCGGTTTGCTCCCAGAGCTGGTGCAGGTCAGGGTAATTCTCTCCCCCTCCAGCACTGGGTCCTCATACCCTGATATCTGGGGCTTCCCAGGGACACCTGAGAGAGAGGCGGGGGGGGGGGGGGGGGGGGGGAAGAGAGATTGTCAGTCTATACACGTATGACTATTATAGATAAAGAGACACACCGAGCACTAGGAAGAGCAGATAATCAGACCGAGGAGGGTGACTGTGGCTAGGAGCAAACAGACAAACACATCGAGACAGAGGGTGACATAGGGAGGCAGGCAGACAGACAGAGAGAGAAAGGGTGACGTAGGGAGGCAGACAGACAGACAGAGAGAGAGAGAGGGTGACGTAGGGAGGCAGACAGACAGACAGAGAGAGAGAGAGGGTGACGTAGGGAGGCAGACAGACAGACAGAGAGAGGGTGACGTAAGGAGGTAGACAGACAGACAGAGAGAGGGTGACGTAGGGAGGCAGACAGACAGAGAGAGGGTGACGTAGGGAGGCAGACAGACAGAGAGAGGGCGACGTAGGGAGGCAGACAGACAGAGAGAGGGCGACGTAGGGAGGCAGACAGACAGACAAACAGAGAGAGGGTGACATAGGGAGGCAGACAGACAGACAGATAGAGAGGGTGACATAGGGAGACAGACAGACAGAGAGAGGGCGATGTAGGGAGGCAGACAGACAGAGAGAGGGCGACGTAGGGAGGCAGACAGACAGACAGAGAGAGCGTGATGTAAGGAGGCAGACAGACAGACAGAGAGAGGGTGACGTAAGGAGGCAGACAGACAGAGGGCAACGTAGGGAGGCAGACAGACAGACAGACAGACAGACAGATAGAGAGAGGGTGATGTAGGGAGACAGACAGACAGAGGATGACGTAGGGAGACAGACAGACAGAGAGAGGGCGACGTAGGGAGGCAGACAGACAGAGAGAGGGCGACGTAGGGAGGCAGACAGACAGACAAACAGAGAGAGGGTGACATAGGGAGGCAGACAGACAGACAGATAGAGAGGGTGACATAGGGAGACAGACAGACAGAGAGAAGGCGATGTAGGGAGGCAGACAGACAGAGAGAGGGCGACGTAGGGAGGCAGACAGACAGAGAGAGCGTGATGTAAGGAGGCAGACAGACAGACAGAGAGAGGGTGACGTAAGGAGGCAGACAGACAGAGGGCGACGTAGGGAGGCAGACAGACAGACAGACAGACAGATAGAGAGAGGGTGACGTAGGGAGACAGACAGACAGAGGATGACGTAGGGAGACAGACAGACAGAGAGAGGGTGACGTAAGGAGGCAGACAGACAGACAGAGAGAGAGAGAGGGTGACGTAGGGAGGCAGACAGACAGACAGGGAGAGGGTGACGTAGGGAGGCAGACAGACAGAGAGAGGGCGACATAAGGAGGCAGACAGACAGACAGAGAGAGGGTGACGTAGGGAGGCAGACAGATAGAGAGGGTGACATAGGGAGACAGACAGACAGAGAGAGGGCGATGTAGGGAGGCAGACAGACAGAGAGAGGGCGACATAGGGAGGCAGACAGACAGACAGAGAGAGCGTGATGTAAGGAGGCAGACAGACAGACAGAGAGAGGGTGACGTAAGGAGGCAGACAGACAGACAGACAGAGAGAGGGTGACGTAGGGAGGCAGACAGACAGAGAGAGGGCGACGTAGGGAGGCAGACAGACAGACAAACAGAGAGAGGGTGACATAGAGAGGCAGACAGACAGACAGAGAGAGGGTGACGTAGGGAGGCAGACAGACAGAGAGAGGGTGACGTAGGGAGGCAGACAGACAGAGAGAGGGCGACGTAAGGAGGCAGACAGACAGACAGAGAGAGGGTGACGTAAGGAGGCAGACAGACGGACAGACATACAAACAGACAGAGACAAACAACCAAACAGAGACAGGCAGAGAGTGAGCGACAGACAGAAAGAGACAGTGTGAGACAGACAGAGAGAGACAGTGAGAGACAGACAGACAGACATAAACACAGGCAAAAACACACAGACAGGCAGGCAGACACAGACAGTGACAGGCACCCAAACATACAGAGAGACACATAGAAACTCCCAAACATAAAAAGACAGGCAGAACCATCCAAAAATTCAAACAGACAGACAGACACACACACGCACACAGAAATACCCAAACATAAATAGACAGACATACATACGCAAGCATAGATAAAGAGACAGACAGATAAACAAACAAAACCCCAAACTCCCACACAGATGGAGAGGCAGGCCGCACAGACACACCCATCACGGTGACGGTGGCCCGGGCCGTGCGCACTGGCATGGTGAAGATGGAGCAGGTGTACTCTCCCTCATCGGAGAGCTGCACGTCCGAAATGGTGATGGACAGCTCAGTGGGGGTGGACCGATGCAGCTGGATCCGGTTGTCTCTCAGTGCTGCGGAGCGAGAAGGATGGACAAGCGTGAGCGCCGTCCCCTCTAAGGGCTCGTGCATAGAAAGTCACTCTGTGGCTGGGCACTGATGCATCATCGGGGGCGGGTGGGAGGTAGAGTCCTCCTCATGACGACCGTGAGGGTATCTCTGGTGTTACCTCGAGTGCCTCAGTAGGTCTCTGGATCGGCTTCTGCTCTCTGGGCGTAGATGAACCCGGGGACAGTGCCACCGGGATTTGGCACATTAAAACCGGCTGTCAGTGGCGGTCGCAAGCAGATGGTTTGAAGGTTGCGGTCATAGATGTCTGCCTTATATATCCTTCGAGACGAAGCGTGTTTGCTTAAGAACTCAGATTGACAGTGACTGTGAAGATAAAACGTTGGCGAGCCGCTTACATATCCTCAGAGTGGATTGGGGGCCGGAATTAGATGACTCTCTGAATAGGAGTCCCGGTGATTATGGAGGGCCTCTGTCTGAACCTGGATCTCCCTCACTTCACGATGACCACTCCTCAAACATGGGGGTCAGCCTTGCTTGGTCATTTTAAACGTGGTCTATTTTATCCTCTGAATATGTGTGTCATCACCGCAGTGTGAACATCAGCCGCTGCGTCTGAGGTTCACTCATCGGGTGGGTGTCACAATCAGTCGTGTGTGCGTGTGCACGTGTGCGGCGCACGTCAGGACTGTGAGAGATGGCCTGTTTCTGTCGATGACGTTAGACAGCCTGCGTGAGACTGCGTGTGCGTGCGTGTGTGTGTGTGTGCGTGTGTGTGCTCGTGCTTTTGCACTTGCGTCGAAGACAGACACATGTTTGCCGGATATAGGAAGCAGTCAAAGAGCTCCATGACAACGCTCCCATTTAAGCTAGCTGCATCACACGGTCACCATGACGTGTGGGTCGTCTTCGTCACATCAAAGTACTTATGAGAAATAAAAATCAACTCAAAAAAATATTTGTCAAATATTTGACATATTTAAAGAACCAAAAAACTATCCATTACAGGGTTCAAGGCTTTGGGTATTTTTTTTCTCCCATGCAAGGTTATACAGTTAGATGATAACCTGCAGTGAAATGCAAGGTGGTCAACTCCGCCATAATAACAAGAATACTGATGTCAATAAAAGAGTAAAACATAAAAGAATATCATAAATATGCATGATAAATGTGTAAATAAGGAACAGAAAGCTCTGCTGAAAAAGAAAAGAAAAATCAATGATGTGTGACATGGATCAAATAAAGTGCAGTGAGGCTGCAGTCTTTCTCAGGCAGCACAGAGCACAGAGCAGGGGATGCCCTGGATGGGGCGCCAGGGCAAGGCCAATTGCCCTGATTACCTTTTCAGACTGCAGAGGAAACCCCGGACAGACATAGGAAGACATTGTACTAGGGTCAGGATTCGGGTATAAGGCTCAATGCTACCCGCTGGACCAGAATACCAACAAAAAAAAGTAACAAATTTAATTTTAGCCCTAACGGTGTTAGTGCGTGTAAGTAATAGTGACGTCACCTCCAAATCGCCCGCCCTTCCCAGCTCTCTCGCTCCCCCCCATCCGGAATCTCACCCCTCTTCTCTCCGAAGTAGAGCGTCTGCTGTGCCGTGTTGGACCACTGGAGGGAGGAGTTGTCGTTCTCCGCCACCTGGCAGGTCAACGTCACTGTCCCACCTACCGCCACCGTCTCGTCAGAGGTCACGGGCTGGAAGGGGTCATCCTCTGCAGGGCGCGCGCCGGGGGACACAGCGTCACAGCGGGATCCCGGTCACAGGTGTCCGGCGCAGCACGCACACACACACACACATTCTTTATTTCACCAAACGCACTTAACATTAATAACCTATCAGTTCGATCGTTATTTTTTTTTTACCTCAAAATACATAAAAGGTAAACATTTTTGCATTTACGTGACGAATACGTGAAATGGTAATTAAAATATTGCCTCGTAATTAACATTTAATAATATAGTGGTGGTGACCTTCACAGACTTAATGTACGCCTTGCACTTTCACTGTAGTTAATCGGGCTGATTTGGGCTTTGACCCACACGGTATTGTGGAGGCCGGATAGTACACAGCCCTCCGCCCGCTGACAATGTTAAACGTCTGTCAAGCTCATGATTCCGAAACTGACTTACAAAGAGCGCGGCTGCGCACCTGAGTGCGGCGCAGTAACGCGCCTGACAGCTGCAGCCGGCTCCTGTCACACCTACAAAGTCGGCTGGAATTTGAATGCAAATTTAAGGCTGTCATCAGACCGGTATGGTGCTTCGACAGATACATCGAGTATAAATTAGAGAAGGAATACCAAAAAAATCAGACTTAATTAGAGCGGGAAAAGTGCCTTCCTCTCCGAGACGCACATCTATGCAAAGGCTTGCGCGCACACGCACACACACGCACACGCACAGCTGTGAGATCATGGAAGACAGCGGTATTAAAAGCATCGCAATTTTCACGTCGCAGAAGTTGCAAGTGAGAAGTGAGAAACACTGAGATAGAGGAAGATGAATGTCGGAAAAGAGCGGAGAAAGGGGGGCGGGGGAGGGAGAGTGAGAGTGTAAGGGCGGGGGAGACGGGCGCGGGTAACAAGAGCAAGAAGGGAACTCCATAATTCCAATCCCACATAAATACAGTGAAAAATAACAATTTTCCCTCTTATTTTCTGCTCTCGTTTGTCTGCTCCATCTCTTTTGACCTCCCTCCATCTGTCGCAGTCCCCCACCTCACCCTTGCTCGCCCGTTCCCATAGTCACCAGCACGCCACGCGCCCCCCCAGTCTCGAACCGACGGAGACATCGCGTGCCTTAAGAACAGCAGCAATGGCCGAGGACGTCGGCGCATCACGCATTAATCCTCATTATGGGTAATGAATCCCTCACGGCGCGATCCTGCTTTTATGTGACAGCGGCATAAAAGCAGCTCAGACGGTTCGCTATAACAAATAAAAAAAACGCCTATCATCCCCAAATCAATACCCTTAATTATAACTATTAAAGTGCCATGCTTAAAACGTGTATTAAATATTTGATTTTACACGGAGATGAGACAATAATATTTCCTAACGGGTGACTGATTAGAGGAAGAGTCTGCAGATTACCGTTCAATTAACAAAAAAAAAAAATGTTATAAATAACCAGCGACTAATCCCCCTGCTGTCCTATATGTCACCCCCCCCCCAGAGTAAGCTGCTATACCCTCTCTACCCTTCTGCCTGCCTGTTTTCTCCCTCCACCCTGCTCATCTCCGCCTAAAGCCTGCTACCTTTACTCAGAAAAGCCAGGTAAAGTCATGCCAGTCTCTCTCTTACCACGTGTTCTGCACCCCAGACAAAGGCTCACATTTCTTTTGTTTATTTTTTTAACTTGTTTTCCTTTTCCCTTTCAGTAGTTGTAATGCCCCAGTGGATCCATCTTTTAGCCGACGCAGAAACCCTTCGTGTCACCGTGTCAAAAATTCCCCTAATCCAGATGGACAATCAAACGCTGGCTTGGCTTTTAAATAGTATTCTGCTAATTACACAGGCCCTGCCCTCATCCCCAGAGTAGCTCTGCGGGATTTTTGGCCTGGTGAGTCTTGTCAGTTGACACCCCTGTTTACCAATAATAAATAAAAAAATAAAAATAAATGAGCAGGAAAAAAAATCCGGCCTGACCTGGTGGTCATGAAAATGTGTGACAGTACAGTAAAAATTACAGGGACGCAGAATGCTAATAAGCGAAAGTAGCAGGCAGACAGTGACGATGATGCAACAGAAGGAACACCCTTATTAAAATCTCTGCCATCACCTCCGAGCCAATCGCCGCCCGGCTTCGTATTGCTGCATTGTCTGCTGAGAGTTGGTCTCCCTCCGCGTTCTGGCTAATCTATAACAATCCACAATCCATCACTCTTCCAGCGCAGAAACGGCCCGCTTTGATTTATAAATTATGCACAGTGCTGTAAATGGCCTTTAGCATTTCTTTCCACCATTGCTCTGCTTAAATTAAAAAACAAACAAAAAAAAACACTGATAATATAATGGTCTCCTGCCTGCTTTCCCCATTCCACCCTCCTTCCAATGCCCCCCCCCACACACCTGTCAAACAGTTAGTTGATGCTTGAAGCCCGTGAGTGTAAAACACTATGACAGACATTCTACCCCTCTGCCCTCCTCAATGTTTGTCTGCTTGTGTATGAAAGATAGATATGAAAAGATGGAGAGAGAGAGAGAGGGGGACAGAGAAAAAAAGAAATCTTAATGTCACACTTCTTGGCAAAAACTCTGAGTTTTCCTGCCAATAACCCACTTTAAGGAATGAGAAGTCAATTATGAAGAGAAGAGGGCGAGGCTGCAGTTATGTGATCGCTTTATCAATCATGGGAGGGAAAGCCTGTGACTGCAATTGCCTACAGTGCTCCAGGCTCGCACCTGCACCTGCACGCCACAGCGCTCTCATGGCGCCGCGGGTAACGAGCGGGGAGAGGCTGCCGCGGGCCGGGAGAAAGGCAGGAAGGAGAGGCGGCGGCGGGAACAGGGCAGCGACACTGTGAAAACATTTAAGAAAGAATGGATGTTGCCTAGCAACTGAAAAGAACACCGGGGCAGTCGCCAGGGTAACTAGGCTGACCTGCAGGCTGACCTTACAAATACGGAAGACCTGGTCAATCTGTCACTCGTTCATACTTTATGCGTAAAGACAGAAGTGTCCCCGCGGCAGCGGCGTCCCCACAGATGGCAAGGCCACATTCCGGACACAAACATCACTTTCAAGCTGCACGTCAGTTTCTGCCTTCTGTGCTGACGGGAGGCGTTTCAGTGCATAACTGAACGACGCCCGGAAGCTTCCTGTGCCGACGGGTCCCACGAATAACGAAGCGGCTGACAGAATGCTGCCATTGACCGAGGAGCCTGTGTCGTACTGGCTAACGACCTCCTCGGCCGAGCGTCTAATTAGGGTGAGTTCGAGCGCGTTCGCGCTTCAGCCTGAGTGTAGATGACCCCTTCTGCTCCATCTGGTGACCCACATACCAGGGACACGAGCAGATGCTGTCATGTCTGTCTATGAGACTCTATCTCTCTGTCTCTTTGTCTCACTTTGTCCCTCTCTGACTTCCTCTCCCTTTCTCTCCCTCTCTCACCTTCTCTGACTGTCTCTTTCACTCTCTCCGACTCTTTGTCTCTCCTTCGCTCTCTCTGCTCTCTCTCTGACTTCCTCTGCCTCCGTCTCTTTCACCCTCGCGCTGACTCTGTCTCTCTGTCTCGCTCTCCCTCACTGTCTCTCTCTCTCTCTCCATATTTCTCTCTGTCTTTCTGTCTCTCTGTCTGTTTTTTGCAGATCATTCTTTATTAGCTTGACTAACGTTCTTCTGACAAGCGTTGACCAACGTAAACTATTTGTGGTGTTCTTGACTTTTTAAAGCTTGTTTGTCATCTCGAGGAGAAAATAAGAGGCCTCTTTCATATCTGGAATTCGGCGCGGCGTCAAAAACAACGCAAGGCGGCCGCAGCGAGGAGCGAGGAGGAGGCGCCGCCTAGCTGACCTCTCATGGTCGCCATGTTTTCTGTGGCTGTAGGCCTCTCTGTTTATTGCCTTTTCCTTTATGTTTTTCATTGCGGTAATGTAGACCGCCATGGTGTTGAGCTTTTCATTAGGTCCCAATAAGTGAGGTAATTATGTGTACTGGTGCGGTTTTGTTTGCACCAATGAGTGCTAATGCTGCTGTGCTACGTCTCGGGGCTGTGTTGTGTTAGCGTTAGCGTTAGCGCCGCAGGCCTCAGGTCTGCTGACACTACGGAGCAGCTGCTGCGTTTCTGCTGCACAGTACGTGTTGATTTGAGCATCATATGTGCTTTTATGCTGTTCAGTATGGCACATGCAGGACACAGCTGGCTCCCAAACCGTGGTGCAATCCATCACAACCCAAATTTGGGGGCATAGCATCGAACGGGTCATTCCATATCTAGACACAAATAATCCATAACGAAAAACAAACAAAACACATTTAACAGGAAGACAGACACAACGGAATGTTCTAGAATGGCTCAATACGGTGTAAATAAAGTAGCCCGTGACGAAGAACAGTGTAAAAAAAAGGAATGTAATCCATCACTTCAAGACCACCGCAAATGGTGGGGTGGAACTCAAGTGCCTCCGCAACCAAAAGAATACAAAAAAACACACCAGAATGTCGACAGCACAGGGCAACTCT
Organism: Brienomyrus brachyistius; assembly: GCF_023856365.1. NCBI lineage: Eukaryota > Metazoa > Chordata > Actinopteri > Osteoglossiformes > Mormyridae > Brienomyrus > Brienomyrus brachyistius. The sequence goes on along the minus strand of NC_064536.1, from coordinate 662,535 downwards.
GGGACAGAGAGGGAGACCAACATCTAAGCCATTAACGTTCTTTCTGGGGGGCGCCTGACTCCATGCTACAGGGCCGTTTCCGTCTCTCACTCTCCGTGCTGCGGGAGAGCACGTCCCAGAGGACACCACCGGGAGAGCAGAGCTCTCGGACAGCACGGATCTCCTCCGTCCCCTGTGATCCTCTCCTCCTTCTTCACCCTTCTCTCCGACAGTGTTATCTGTCCATTCCTCTTCCTGCTTCCCTGCTCTCTCCCTCCCCCACCCTCACCAAATATAATTGGCACCCGCGGAGCAGGCGCCGTACTACGGAGACTTAACGTCAACGAGACGTACAGCACTGTGGCAGAACAAAGGGAACTGCAGGGGATTATGGGTGCACCCACATCAGCACACAGACACACACACACACACACAGACAGTGAGACACACATGTGTGCGCACACAGGCAGACACGCAAACACAGACACTTGCAGACACAATAGCGGGGACACACCCCTGCCGGCACCGCCTCTGGCACCGCCACCCCCCTCCCCCAGCATCTCCATGCTCCACCCTCCCCACGGCCCCCACACACCATCGATCCCCTCCTCCACTCCCTCATTACACAGCTAGCTGATCAGCAGCTTGTGAGCTGCGGTGACCCTCTAGGGATGGAAGGAAGAGAGATAGAGAGGCAGAGTTGGAGGGAGAGGAAGATGGAGGGAGCAAAAAAGAAAAGGGATGGACAGTTACTGGGCAAAGTAGGGGGGTGCGGGAAAAGGTTGATATCCGTCAGAATAAAAGAGCCTGCCATGGAGGCCTAGGGAGGCGGTATCTCTACCCCAGGCCCCTTCTGTGCTCATCAGAGCTTTCGGAGGGGGTGCGACCGATGTTCGGCCTCCAGAGGGACCCACGCAAAAGGGGGAACACGCAGAAGATAATAATAGGCTAAATAATGTTATTAAATAATTTATTGATTGTGTACAGCCACATTTCATATGAATATGTAATATTGGCTGTAACGGTGCGTGTTTTCTTCGTACACATCACTTTCGCTTCGCAACGCACAATGAAATGAATGAATAGATTTCCTGACACAGGTAGAACCTACATTCACTAGTAAATGTTCAACACGCAAAGCATTATTCTAATGGTGGCTGCGACTCAGTTGTGACTAATGCTGGTTAGTCAGCCATAATCGCCGATTTCGGAACATTTTGGTTCCCGAATAAAGTACACCAGTACCGGAGAGAGAGTAGTTAATCAGACCGTGACGGTCTGTCGGCTCTGTTATACCGAACCCGCATATATTGCTGGAAACGCATCCAGCGTGCAAACTCATGGAACAATCATCCAAGTGTGTGACTGGAGCCAGCATTTAAGGTGCTTTTAGTATAAGTACATGTAGTATAGTCAAATATACATTGGTGTTAATCGCTACAGATGTGTGACCAAAACACAGTAGAAGGGAACATGCAGTGTAGTTCATTATGATATATGTTGGTGTGTGTGTGTCTTTATTTTACTCAAGTCAATGCTGTCCTCAGCTGCCCCCCTCCCCGAATAAGTCGGCCCACCCTGGGACGGCCCTGGCGATCATTAATTCCCCAAAGAGCATTCTAGTTACAGGACTGCATCTCATATCTATAAGCTATCCCGCCATCCGTGCATACCCAACCGTTACCATTCAGACTCCTGATACAGCTACGTGCATCTGTGCATCGTCGGGAACATTTTTTATGTTATGCACAATTATATGATAGAAGCCAGCTGCCCCCCCTTAAGCATCCATCGATTTTCTTGGCAGTTGAGCACCCGCGGAGTGCTTCGCATCTTCTTTCCACTGAGAAACACTGCTGATGATGTATTTTGCTTTGGACACAATAGCTTCCTGATTTGCGGGATCTATAAAACGGTTAAAATCTGCCTTCAACAAGACTCCTTAGATATTGTGGGGGGGGGGGGAGGGGGGAGGCGGGTGCTCCAGAACTGGAAGGTAGGGTAGCTAATCGGCTGAGGGGGCACTCGTCATACCTTGGTGAGCTTTAATCCAGCTTATGGCTTCGGCCAATTATGTCGAGGGCGGGGCCCTGTTGCAGGAGGCGGGGGGACGTTCAGGCAAAAGGGGACAAAATGCAGCTCCCCAGACAGAAAAAGCTAACAGACCCTTTAATAAAGACTGAAACAACAGGGAGGCAGGAACGGAACAGAAAACAAGGACTAAAACCGCATGTAAACATGAAATCCACCTGTTTTCCCTCGATTCCAAGAGCTTTCCTGCTCCGGAGCCCTTTCCCTCTGTGCAGTCACCCTCTCCAAAAGAGCAACAGCGTCCAGGAAACTGCAGTGTGGGGCCTGGATGATGAGTGCAGAGCCCCAGCCGCCCACCCCATGGAGAGACTCCTGCTGGCTCCATCTCCGAAGCAATCTGGACTGGAAAGAACAGCAGCGGGGTCTCCCACTGGAGGCTGAGCCGGCAGCCGCTCGCTAGTGAAGCCCCAGAGCAGCACCGGGGAAATGGTCTCAATGCATGTACGTGTCGGCCGGAAAGCCTGCAAGACCGACACAAACACGCAGAAAGAAAGCAGACGCATACACACCTGCACGGATCGCCACGCACACACACACACGCGCGGCCCAGAAGCTCGAGTGCCACACGCGGCGCTGCGGAAACGCAAGTTGTCCAGTAATTTACGTTTCGTTGATGAGAATATGGGAGCATGGTATATTTATTCACACTTTATGGCCAATTTGTGGCTGGGAAATTAGACGGCATATGTGTCGCAGCAGTAATAAGGGTGGATTCCTATGCAGTAGTAGTATGGTGAGTAAAGCCCAGGCATATTCCTCCACGAGAATCAATCCAATTAATTTTAATTAGCTGCATATTTAGTGCTCGCACCTGGAGAGATTACAAGGGTGATTATCCGCACCATGGTAATACAGGAATCTTTATGAACAGGGCCGCTGCCTTTGGCTGGTCAGGAAACACAAGTGCATCCTTCTTGACCGCACTCGTCATATGCCCACCCCCTACTGTTCTCCCGCTCCCTCCCTCCGTCTCTCCGTCAGTAATCTTCTTATCCTCCCCGTGTCCCGGCCCCTACGTCTGTGTTTCTACCGATTCGTTTTGGATTCACTCAGCACGCGGATTAGAAACGCTTCTTCCAACTTCTTTGTTTCACCAGCAGACTCCCTGGCTTCAGCTGTGTGGCGTCACAGCTGTGCTACTGTAGAGAATGTTACCACACATCATAGTACCTCACATCGCCTTCATGCAGTTGGCCTGTTAGATTATACCTCACATCACCTTTACTCAGGTGGGCTGTTAGGTTATACCTCACATCACCTTCATAGAGGTGCCCTGTTAGGTTATACCTCACATCACCTTCATAGAGGTGCCCTGTTAAGTTATACCTCACATCACCTTTACTCAGGTGGGCTGTTAGGTTATACCTCACATCACCTTCATAGAGGTGCCCTGTTAGGTTATACCTCACATCACCTATACTCAGGTGGGCTGTTAGGTTATACCTCACATCACCTTTACTCAGGTGGGCTGTTAGGTTATACCTCACATCACCTTCACAGAGGTGCCTTGTTAGGTTATACCTCACATCACCTTTATGCAGTTGGCCTGTTAGGTTATACCTCACATCACCTTCATGCAGGTGGCCTGTTAGGTTATACCTCACATCACCTTCATGCAGGTGCCCTGTTAGGTTATACCTCACATCACCTTCATAAAGGTGGACTGTTAGGTTATACCTCACATCACCTTCATACAGGTGGCCTGTTAGGTTATACCTCACATCACCTTCATACAGGTGGCCTGTTAGGTTATACCTCACATCACCTTCATGCAGGTGCCCTGTTAGGTTATATCTCACATCACCTTCGTAGAGGTGCCCTGTTAGGTTATACCTCACATCACCTTCATAGCGGTGCCCTGTTAGGTTATACCTCACATCACCTTCACAGAGGTGCCCTGTTAGGTTATACCTCACATCACCTTCACAGAGGTGCCCTGTTAGGTTATACCTCACATCACCTTCACAGAGGTGCCCTGTTAGGTTATACCTCACATCACCTTCATGCAGGTGCCCTGTTAGGTTATACCTCACATCACCTTCACAGAGGTGCCCTGTTAGGTTATACCTCACATCACCTTCATGCAGGTGCCCTGTTAGGTTATACCTCACATCACCTTCATAGAGGTGCCCTGTTAGGTTATATCTCACATCACCTTCATAGAGGCGCCCTGTTAGGTTATACCTCACATCACCTTCATGCAGGTGCCCTGTTAGGTTATACCTCACATCACCTTCATAGAGGTGGCCTGTTAGGTTATACCTCACATCACCTTCATAGAGGTGCCCTGTTAGGTTATATCTCACATCACCTTCATAGAGGTGCCCTGTTAGGTTATACCTCACATCACCTTCACACAGGTGCCCTCTTAGGTTATACCTCACATCACCTTTACTCAGGTGGGCTGTTAGGTTATACCTCACATCACCTTCACAGAGGTGCCCTGTTAGGTTATACCTCACATCACCTTCATTGAGGTGCCCTGTTAGGTTATATCTCACATCACCTTCATAAAGGTGCCCTGTTAGGTTATACCTCACATCACCTTCACAGAGGTGCCTTGTTTGGTTATACCTCACATCACCACATCATCCCTGAGACACACAACACTATTATATGGCATCAGCACTGAGTTATATCTTGCATCACTGTGGCAGAGAGGCACCGTAAAATTATACCACACATTGTAGTAAACACATTGTAGTTATGAAAATGCATAGTATCGCTAAATGGTTGCTGGTTCCAGAGACCGACTCATACATAGAGACTCGCCATCAATCGCCACCCTGCAGCACCAGCTTCGCCCACAAGGCTCAGAACGGAAGAGCACCCAAGACCACCCTCCGCGAAGCCACTCTGGCTTACGCCGCACGCCCACCTCCCACCCACGAGCCCACTGCTGAATCACCACACACGTGTTGGCCATTCAGATACAGTGCTGAAATACATTACCAGACATAAGCTAACTGCTGAATTATACCGCACACCTCGATGAGACAGACACTGATTGCTGGATTATACCGCACACATCAGTGAGACAGAGACCAACTGCTGAATCATACCGCACACATCAGTGAGACAGAGACCAACTGCTGAATCATACCACACACATCGGTGAGACAGAGATCAACTGCAGAATTATACCACACACATCGGTGAGACAGAGACTGATTGTTGGATTATACCGGACACATCAGTGAGACAGAGACCAACTGCCGAATAATACCACACTTATTGCTGAGATACAGACCAACTGCTAAATTATACCACACACATCAGTGAGACAGAGACCAACTTCTGAAATATACCTCACACATTGACGAGATGGAGACAAGTTGCTGGATTATACCACACACATTGCCGAGACACAGACCAACCGCTGAATTATACCGCACACATCATAAGACAGAGACCAGCCTCTGAATTATTTTGTACTCGTGGGTGAGATGGATACCATCCACTGAATTATACCACACACATTGGTAAGATATAGACCAGCTGTTGAAATATACTGTACACACTGGCGAAACCAACCCCTAAATTATAATGCAAACATTAATGAGACTCAGACCACCTGCCGAATTATAACCCATTCATTGGTGTAATGGAGACCAACTACTGAATGATACCATACACACTGACAAGACAGAAACCAAACTGTTGAATTATATCGCACCCATTGGTGAGATGGAGACCAAACTCTGAATCAGGCCACACATATCGACGAGACATTTACTAACTGCTAAGTTATACTGTACACACTGGCGAGTTGAAGTCGAACTGTTGAATTTAACTGCAGACATCGACACAATGAAGACCAACCTCAGAATTACACCACACACATCGCTAAGACATAAGCCATGTGTTGAATTATACAAATTGTTGATACATTCAAATCGCTGAATTATACCACACATTTCAGAAAGAAAAAAAAACTCAAAATTATACCATAAATCACCCAACCACCATTTAATTACATCACGGATAACTGATTAAGTAATTTTTTAATTGAGGTTTCAGAAAGGGTGCTTATGTCATCAGGGCTAATTGTAGTTTAGTTCTAGAAAAAAGATGAACTGAATGAGAGGAATTTGTACATAGACTACAAGAACATCTTTCGGAGTCTGTGGGTGTGTGGTTACTTATGGTACATGCATTAATCAAGTACAAATGTGTATTTAGTAAGATCATTAGAATCTATGTAGGACTGAAAATCTCCTTTGGAAATTATGTAAGAATGAGCTTGTATGGTTCATGCAAGGATCTAGATTAGACTGAGAAGGGCTACATTCAGAACCAGTGAAACGCTGCAATGTCTATTTAAACAGTGGTGTGTTGAACACCCTCTTGTGTTATGCATTGCACCTATGGCTCTGTTCCATTGCAGACACTGCCTTTTTAATTCAGTGGGTTTTCTAGTAGGCACTTTCACATCACCGGAACTTTTTTCTGGAACCAGAACCTTTTTCCGAACCCAGGAACTTTTGTTGTGTTCACACTGCAGGAACTCGGCCTGATTGCAGTTCCTCAGAGACAGTTCCAGAACCCTTTCCAGTTCTTAATCCGGAGTAGGTACTTCTAGTTCGAATTCAAAATACTGGAGGAGCTGTTTACAGTGACAGACTGTCGATTAGTTAACCACAAGCACCGATGCTAACTTATGAGAGAAATAACATTGCGCTATGTTTCACTCCATTTCAAGGACATATATCATTAATCCCGGAAACCATAACAAAACGTTGCACACCGTTTTCAGACTGAACATGCCCTAGGCTTGACATTGATATATACAGTATAATGAGACTGCTTACCTTTTGGGTGGTGCAGTTGATTCATGAGCTATCTGACTTCCACGTACAACAAATTATATTAAAGGACTCAGAGAAATCTCCTCCCAAAAATGTTAGAACAAAAGTCTGCACCTGTCAACCTGACAGAGCCGCCGCCTTTAGTCTGACCTCATTGGTCAATGGGAGCATGACCTCACTCCATCAAAGAAGCTGCATAATATGACAAGCACGTGAAACTCTGCCTTCCAAGAGGGACGCACATGCCGCTGATCCCCTCTACCACCAGAGCTGGCTTCAGCACAGACACATGGAGAGTTTACAGTGCTGATAATACCAACCCGCATAATTATCATGTTTTCCAATCCTCAGTTGCCTTGCATAGCATGCATTGCAATTAGATTACTGAAGTGGTGAATACTGTACAAAACCAGAGGCAATTATCGCTGCGATAGGACTCAGTTCGGACATGGAAATTCTTTGACTAGGTCCCATAAAACAACAGGCAAACTTTGTTGGATTTCTTTACTCTGTGGGGAAGAGTGTCACACAACAACATTCACAGCACAGTGTTTGTACAGCTCCGACTCTCTTACCATAAAAACCTCTTTCGTAGCACAAAACCACAAGGCATGTGTAGCGCTGCAACGACATATGATTTTCACAGTACAATAACTAGCTGTCTCAATATAAGTTTCACCCAACTATTATCAGTTGCTATGGCCGTTACAAAATGAACAAAAAATGTTATTTTGGTTGAAGAAACACTTCATTATAGCTGAAACTTCAAATATTTCCTCAAAAAGTATATTTATAACGTGTCTTTGAAAATAAATAATTTGTACACTTCCCTTTTGAACAAAAGAAATTAGGAGGACAAAGAAACAGTATCTTTTAAAAAGTAATCTCTCTAAATAATAATCAATAAAACATGTTGCTATTGAGCTAAATATCAGCATATTTCATCGATAGGTGAAAGAATGTGTTTAAAAGGCTTGTTTATGCTATTTAAAATCGTTCACATTTCCTTGATGGTATGTCCGATGCGTTTTATTATGGTTTACATTAACAAAATAATTTTAAGAATGTTAAAAATGTGTCTGCATTACATGTAATATAATTAGGTCTGCAATTAAATGCGTATCAAAGCAAAATCCCTAATGTTGTAGATTTATCAATAAGTATTAAAATCATGCAGGTTAAGCAAACATGTCGCAATAGGGCTAAATATACTATTATAATTGATAGAACATTGAAATCGCTATCAAGCTGAAAATACATTGATAATCTAATAAAACATGTCGGTTATGCTATCAAGCTAAATGTTAACGATTTTTATAATAATAAATAACAGCTTCTTAAAGCATTTGTAAACACATTCTGTCAACGTGAACGCTCACAGAGGTTAGGGCGACCTTTAAACTTATTAGTCAACTTAAAACTGCATCATCGCCAAACAGATGAGTGGCATGTCATAGGGGGTGGATGGGAGGTGAGATTCGGAATGGCAGCTCAAATCGGACACACAGTAGTGACATATCAATTCTTGCTTACATAGTAATCTCAAACGAAAGCAGCACAAATGATCATTTCAGCAGCACAACCGAGCACAAACACGGCACAAACGACTGAGACCAGTTTGGTCAAGATCGGATTCAAATTGGGGGGAGGGGGGCAAGCTCACTGCGGTGCCACGTGACCATGTAAAGGCCCATTTATGTCTCAGAATATAAAAAGTAAAGCAGCTCAAACAAAAATTTCAATGGCACAAAGTGCCATAAATGCGGTGTAAACGATTGAGACCGATTTGGATAAAATCTGATACATTCAGTGAGGGGGCAACTTCATGCAGGTTTCATATCTAGAGAATGTCTCAAATGACTTCCTGTGCTATACTTGTAAGCAAAAGTATTTCATTTCATTATGCCCTTTTTATACCCCTTTGCACACAAATATATACTGCAATTACATTTCGGATGCATTATAAGATATATTATAATGCATTTAGCTGTTCTGGGCTGTTATCATGTATTGAAGCTGTTTCATACACTTACCAGCCTAAGCATTCTGGCTGCACCATGTCTGACCCCCAAATACCTAAATCAAGTTTCCTGTCTTGCAGACAAAGGTGCAGCTGGCAAGCGACTTGTGAGTAAATATAGACACAGAAATAAGTTGCAAAGTATTTTTTCTCTTGCAGTAGCGATTCAAACTACTTACTGACGCACATTTCCACCAGATATATCCCTTTAACAACCTTGCATTCAGTACAGGTAAAGATGACTGAAGGACTGAAGCATAAAATATGGAGGTAAAAAACAGCTAAGTTTTCAGTTAGAAGCACTGCTAATTTGTCAGAGTTTCCGTGGTAATGCAGCACATTCTATGTATAATTCTGAATCATTCTGTATCAAGTCAGGAAGGAAAGTGAATTGCTGTGTATGCTGTAGAGTAGAAAGGGATTCTGGGATTAATGACTAATTTACAGGTTTATTGATCTTATTATAGCATTATTATGCCTATGAATAGCAGTCAGCAAAAATCATGTGCTTGAACGTGTCTCCTTTAACAGCATAATGTAAAAAAACGTATACAACGTCACATCCATATAAATCAAAGGCTACAGCAGACCACGCTGACCGGTGTTGTAAGCATTAACCTGAAACATTGTATGGCACTGAAAACCTGAAGATTACTGAACATTATTTAATGATTTCTAAAAATCCTAAGAATTTCATGTTTGGGTACTGGTAGAAAATGGGTTTCGGCGTCGGCCAAAATCAAAAGTAAAACTGAAATATAACATTATTGATATGGAGAATCCCAATTTTCTTAGTAACTAGGCAACCTAACCTATATAAATGTACGTTAGTGTTAAAAGAAACAACAAACTGTTCTTCAGCATCCGCTGTCCTTCTCACTCACTTCAAACCAGAACCTATGAGTGCAGCATGAACGAAGCCTCGCAGCTGTCAGTGACCCACGCCGGCCGCTCTGGCGCCCCCTACCGGCCGGCTCCCCGTGGCACTACACAGCCGTTAAACTCACTACTACGCGAATCGTGCCAAACAGCACAAAAAAACACAATTATGGATAATTCCGCGGAGGGTAGAAATGCTGACGCGGTCGGAAAAGTGACAGCGAGCGGCTGTCCGCGCGTGTGCACCTCCCCCCCAGCATCGTGGCCGTTTCCACGAATCATAATAGTGTTACGAGCACGAGAAGTGCGAGTGCTTCACACACAGAGCACCATGGATCAATACCAAACAGCTTTGTGGTCAATAATCAATTACCAGGGGAACATTTCCATTACGGGTGTCATTTCAAGCTGAGTCATGTTCGCAGACCATGGGAGTGACCGTTTTGACCTGATCAGTTGCCTGACGGATACCTGCATTACTCTGGGAACAGTGGTATTCCACATCTTCCTGGGCCATGGCACATTCTCCTGCCCAGGCTATTTTATGTCACAATGTCACACTATTTTACGTCACAAAATACCAAAATATCAGCTCTCTAATAAACTCTCACTTATGATGTTAAATGAGGCTAGAGTGTCTCCATCAGTCATTTTTTCGTCCATGACAAAAATTCTCCCTCACAAACCCGAAAAGAAGGCAGCGCAGAATAAGTTGGACGGGCGAGGGGGGGTGCTGAGTATAGAGGGCCGTGATTCCCTTATAATTACACCCAAGCCAGATGAAAATACACCCGCGTCAGAAGCATTGAACAAGAGCAGGGGGGAGACAGAGAATACAAACCGATCAGACAGGTGAAAGGACAAAGAGTAAAAACTCACCCAAGAGAAGGTCACTGTAGGCTGTTAAGACGAAGACGTTGACGGAGCACAGAGTCCATAGAAAGGAAACGGGGAATGTTGGGAATGGCATGGTGTGACGCGCAGACACCTTCATCCGCCTGTCTCACCGAGTGTCCTCAGGCCGCTGATGGCGCACTCACGGATAGTTAGGATAAACCGAGGTGGCACCTGAGCGCAAGAAACACAACACGCAGTTGCCACGCGATTATATTCCTGCCACACCATTATTCACAAACGGGGAAGCAATTTAGACATCGCTGCTCTTGGGTTGCACTGCAGGTTGCATCGATCTGTCCCTTGCCGATTCAATTTAGAATATGCTGGAGACGAATGTGATCGAAGTCCACAAGTGCAACCGGTGCTGTAAACGAAGTATCAATGTTTCAAGCCCACGACGTTATAAAAAGCGAAGTGGAAGCAGAGACGCACCTGTCTGCCCTGCGAAGATCCACAGTGCCGCTTCACATGAGCAGCCGAGACGCGCACAAACCGTAAACGTGCAGACAAGCTGCCCCAATAATGCCACCGGCTCACCTCTCTATGCGCCCTTATAACAGCCCCGATGCTTTGCACTGAAGCGTCACATGCAGTGCGGTCCTAACCACGACCGGGGAGTCTGCTGGACGCTCATCGATGGATGGGGGACGGAGAAGAGGGAGGCGTAATTTATTGTTATTGTCATTATTGAATGCGATCACCTTACTAAACTGTTTATTTTTATTGTCTTTAATATAAACTGAATCCACGGATTATTAAGGACAGATACGCATACTTGTAATAAAGCTGGGTGTAAAACAAACAGCAATCAGCGGCTGTCAATGTGTTTCCCGTCCACTAGCACTACACCTTCATCCCAGCGCTCAGGAGCGCGTCAAACACTGAGGCTGAGTTACACCCGCGGCTAAAAAAGCAAGGCGCACGAAGTCGTGCAATTCAAAAATGCAGCAGCACCGGCGATGATGAAAGCGAAGAAGGACGGGGACACAGGTGCCGTTACACAAGTACAACAACGATAATAAATAATTATAATAATTATAATAATAATGATAATAATAACAGGCAGAAGAATAACCTTAATCGCAAATACGCACGCGCCCAATCCCACTCCCGTCCCAGATAAACGTAATTGCACCGTGGGAAAGATTAAGACGGAGGATAGTGACACATTCCGGTACACGGACACCCCATATTTACAATACTGACAGGGATCTCCCCGGAGGAAAAACAAGTATGACGCCAACGTCAATAATATTCCGAATACGGCGAGGGTTTAGACGACACAGGGGGTACACACCGAAACGTTATCCCTCTGCAATCTCCTCCAGCTGAACTGCGTGCTGATGCTCGGGATGCAAAGGGACTGGATTGCGTTATCTCGCTCTTGGCCCCACTGGATCAGCCTGTCTGCTTTCTTCTGTCGCTCGTCCCTTCTTTTTCCTTGCTTTTACTTCCCTTATACCGCTAACGTTCACTGCAGCAAAACAGACTGTCTGAAATAGACGAGAAGGGAGGGGGTGGTTTCTGGGGTGGAGGGGGGAGGGGAGGGGAGGGGATTTTAATACGATTTGGTCTGTACCATTCTGTGGAAAGGGCAAGGCCACACAGCCTGTAGATGGTCGGATGGTAGGAGCGTTCATTAGTGCGATAACCAACAATCATGTATATAATTGAATGTTCTGCTATTATGCATTTTTATTTGTTCGGCAAACATTATTATTTTGGTTCTGTCCCTATTCTTATTACAAGTACAATTGCTAGGTAGAGAACACGTGGGTTGATTTGTTCATGAATAAAATTCAAGACTTTTCGATGCTAAGGGTCCTAGGAGTATTGAGCTAATTTATCGAATAAATGTATTGGGAAATATAGGGTTAAACGGGAATCGAAACGCTGGCGCCAAATCAGCAGCTAAATGTTGCAGGCAGGCTTTAGACCCAGTAAATGAAGCCCCCAGTCGGTGAGTGCCTTACACTGCGACTTAATGTGGTTTGGCAAGCAGAATATATATTAGGGAACAGGTTCACTGATTTTGGTGGGTTGCAAAATAAGTGTTTGTATTTGCCTGTGTGTACATAGCTAATTTGTACATGGGATGCGCGCAGTTGTTGGTGCTTGCACTTTAATTGCGAAATACCTAGGAATGAACCAAGTATTGAAATGGATGCGACTGTAGTGCCATCTGGTGATTCATAAATGCTATTGCAATACAGTCCACGACCGATCCAGTTCCCAAGAGCTACGAATTACGTCATTTAATGACGGAAAACGTTTCAGATTTTATTATCCTCGCACTTTTTAATTTTAAATGCAGCAGTGCTATGGAAGCTGATTGATCTGGGAGAATGGGTCCACACTTCCAGCCGATATGACGTCGTATGCTCGCTCTGATTATTCTCTTATGTCGGCTCCGAACGGCAATGACGAAGGATAAATGGTTGCGTCCCATTAGTTGGAATCCTTTGTATGATCGTATATGCATGTGAATAAAAGATGAAGGAATACTTGACCCTTGTTATTCTCCATGGGACTGTGAAAACACAACTTTGTTAGTCATCTAGAGAATGAATTTTTTATTTACTCCATCTGGATTAATCTAAATCGCTCGCTATATATGTGTTTCTTAGTAGTATTAGTAGTAGTAGTAATAATAATAATAATACGTATCCCATATGAACCTGATTTTAATTTCAATAAATTATCAATCATAATATAGATAATTCAGTGAATTAAGAGTAAGAATTTATTATCATTATGATTGTAAAGCATTTTGCTAATTTGTGCAGTATTCACAGACAACCTAAAACATTAAGCGCGTTATGTGGTAATGAAATGAAAAAGATCAGCATTGGAATTTGTTTAGTCATACAAAAGAAAGCTTTGCTTTCCATAGGCATACCGACAGCATCATCTCTGCCGGGACTCGAACCCGGAGCCTCTGGATTAGAAGTCCAGCGCGCTATTCCATTGCGCCACAGAGACTGAGCCGCTACTAAGTGGGAAAAGCCGGTATAAATCCAAATATCCCTCTATAGTGCTTCGCAGCATTTAGTAGCGTCGAGCAGCATCAGGACCAGTCGGGCGGCATTTTGGCTCTACCTCACTGTACACGTAGAGGGCGCTGGAACACCAGTGCGGCTCAGAGCCAAAATGGCGACTGTAGTTTCTACTGCGCTTAATTCAACAGAATATCAAACAGATTTTAAATCGTAACAACCCGACATACATATGTTTATTCTAAATACATTTGGCATGTATTATTTTTGTCAGTCCACAGAGCAATTTACATTTTGCTTACGTTTAGTCTATTAGTCTTATGTTCTTATGAATTACTCCGGTCTGCTTTTGTTGGTGCACGAAGAACTCCACCGCAAGTGATTTTTAGGTGTTTGTAACCGACTTTAACGCATATTATGGGGGGCATATGGTGAGAATCGCAGTTTAAGCACGCCGCAATTCCTGCGAGAGAAACGCGGAAACATGACGGCAGTTTCAGAAGATAGTGTGGGACAGAAGGGCTCTGCTGTTAAAAGCGGATCGCTGCCGAACCTCACTTTTCACCCAAGCCTTTAATACGAATATGCGTATGGGCTGGGGGGGGGGGGGGGGGGGGGGGGGGGAGGGGGGACGACATACACGTCATCACAGACCCACTTAAATCCTTTTTAACTTTTTTCCAGTAAACAGCACCAGGTTCAGACAGATGTTAATATCTCTCATGTATTTTTATTACATTAGTCTGTTTCATAAATCACCCATAACCAGTATCAAGAATGAATATGTTGTATTTTCTGCAATAAGGGTTTTGTAATTTACCACTGATGGGTGATACCATTCTTAGGTTACCAGCATTCATGGAAAATAAATTTTAGTATTGGGCAACTGTGTTTTTATACTGGTTTTTATTAATATATTACAGGTGAGAAACCTGTCCATTTAATAACAAAACATCTTCCACCATCGGCGAGGCTTCTCCCTTCATTCTTCATGGTGCATTCTGGGTAGTCAGAGGGCTGCGAGGGCGACCGATGAAAGGAGAGAGAGCAGGAGGACGGCGTAGCCAGAGCGATAGACCTCTGGGATTTTGAATCCCTTCCCCACATCCCACAGCTGAAAGGGAGGAGACCAGATGTGGATGGAGACAAAGAGCGTGGAAAAGAAGAGGGCACAGAGATAGCAGACAAAGAAAGACGCTATCGTCTTCCTGCATTCACGCCACTGGGACACACCTACCAATCCATCAAAAAACGAAGTTCTCACAGCATGATAAAAGTTTTGCCACGTACAGATATTGTGCTGGAGTGAGGCTGCACTGCACACACTGAAGGCGTCATCTTACCTTAACGTGCAAAAACCATGTAATGTGCAATATCTGTATCTATTTTGGTGTGTGTACATCACACAGTGGTCCTGAAGGAATGGTATTATATACACCACAGTATACCTGCACAGTAGCATGAAGATGGTGAAACCCACTTGACTATCACTATTTCGATGTTACTGTATGTACATACATAAATACTGACCTCTCGATATATTGTCATAGTACGTATTTTTAGCTCAACTTGCCTTCCATCCATCCATCTATCCATCCCATCCATCCATCCATTCCAAATCAAGCAAGGGGTGTCTATAGATGTGTGCAAAGCGCACTGACCAGGTGACGGATGCCGTTGAAGGTGTGGTATGCCACGGGGAACGCGAGGGCAAACTTGGCACCGGCGATTATGGGTGTGCCCAGAGATAAGGAGCGGATGAGCTCCAGATAGTGGGCATAATCACCGGGCAGAACCAGGGCTCCCACAGCAAACAGAGAGATTCCTGGGGAAAGGCAAGACGAGAAGTCGGAAGGCAGTCAGCGAAGAGACGGAAGCATAACAAACATGACAGAAACTAGCAGTAACGTCAACAACTGCTCATGCGGTTGGCGTCAGTGTCTCCCAGCACGGGATTCCTTCATACTAGACCAGCGAAAGACACACCGCCTGAGGTGGTACTACAATGGAGAGGTAATAACAGAGTCTGTGCAAAGGAATCATGCACAGCCAGAAACTGGATTGCAGCTACAGATGCATTTTCATCTTACAACTTCTAAAACTTCGACATCTCCAGGAATTTCAAGGGCCACCGAGAGGCGGATCCGTTTCACAAACGCCCACCGAAGGGCGAGAGTTTGGCATCGGAAGCCGGGTATGTGCCGTGCCTAAAAAGGCGTGCGTCCTTCGAGGCGCGAGAACGCCAGGCCTATCGCCGCCTCAGACGTTCCGCCTTTACATTGGCAGGAGATCAAGCTGTTCGGAAGTGCATTTGGACTCTCACGGGCCAGCGAGGGAATAGCTGGCAGCAGTTTTCAGAGGATCTACTCCGACTTTGTTAATTAACACACCAGGAGCTATTCCCATCACGCGGGCGCCAGCTGTCTGGGAAATGCCAGCTTACTGGCTAACTGGCATCTCCCCAGCACTGCTCATGATAGCAACAACACGATAATGTTTTTCTCCTTGTTACAAAATGGTGGCTTGGGACCGAAGGCAAACGTACAGCTTCGGTGCCCCGACACAGCCGGCATGCCAAGCCTGCTGGGGATGTGAGGCGGTGTAAGCATGCTGGGAAAGCCAGATATTTAGTTTGTTCCAGAGTGCAGGTCTTCCCGTGATATGTAATGTATAAAAAAAGAAGGTTAACCAGAGTTTGGATTTGGGAGTTATAAAAATCAAAGTGGATCTATGCTGTATACAGCAGGGAGTGCACCTCGCTGCGGGAAGATGCACAGAAGAATCCCACAAATCTGAAAAAGCACCTGTTAGGGTTAAAAGAAGCTTCACTAAAATGGGTCAGTCTTAAAGACAAGCTAAAAAATGCCCAGCAATGGACTGAGACCCTTTGTAGGCTGCCCACCCCCCCCCCCCCCCCACCTTCTTCCATACCCTTCCTGGCATACGCTTCAGGCTATGACTAACCCGCTGTTAGATATGGGGTTAGCACAGACATATTTACATGCAGACAAATAAAAACTAAACTGTGAACTAGGGACTTCATGAACTGAAACGCAGATTTTTGAAAAAAAACAAATCTAATAACGAAAAGTGAGAATATGTTCCACAGGACAGCGTACCATTTTATCCAGTGTCCAAATGGAGGGGGGGGGGGGGTTAGTAGGTTTGTAATATAGAGGAGCGTAGTACCTGTGCTAAGCGCCATTCCTGTGCCTCTGTGTGAGATGGACATCATCATGGGGATCGACCACCTGCAAAACACAGCCAGTTACCGTGACGACCACTGAAGATTACAGCCCGGCAGAATGGAAGCGCTGCAGCCGTGCAGGCACAGCGCACGCCAATTACCTCCCCCTAGTGCACACATGGGTATACAGTTTATTTTTCTGTCAGGCGAAGTACCATGGGAAAGAGCGGCACTCACAGCGAGTCCGCTTCTGCACATGTGCAGAGAGGCCCACATCATTAAACCAGAGAAACGCACAGAACAAAGAGGATTTTCTTCCACCCGTCGGAATAAGATGAAAACCCAGTGTAGATAGTGTCATTCATTTTGCATGCTTATTATTGACAGAATCAGCCTTCTTCAGCTTGCTGAACGCCAGAAGAAAAAAGGTCTTCAGGGTCAAGAAGAAACACAAGTTGAGATCACGTACCTGGATTAAAAATTCCACTTGAAAGGCGACTGTTCCGCAAAAATTACAGCTTATGTGGAATCCCCAGTTTCTCTGCCTTGACCTACCATGCACATTCAGTGACACCCACGCAATAATGCGATAAACTCTCCTTAATGGTCACTGCACTGTGGCGCTTCCTCAGATTATTTGCTCTGTGTTCTGCCTATTGGTTTACTGCCATCATCTTTGAATTCTGGATGCTTTTCAAGACAAGCTCTCAGCCCTCAATGCCTGTGAGACATTAATTACAGGGAGGGCAGATATATAAAAATATAAGCCTTTCTCCATCCCCCTTTCACACCCACAACTAGCGTAAAACAGTATAGATGAAATTTATACCTGTAGATGGTAAAATGGGGAGATACTGGTCGGTTCAATCTGGTATTTTTGGCCCAAAACCTATTCATTTCCTCCTTCGCACTGGTTCCCATGGGAACCACACTGCAAGACAAAGAGACATTGAAGCTTCTGAGCAAATTTCTTACACAAAACATTCTTACTAACATTTACACTGATACACATAAGCTGTTATATTCATGCAAATATCACAAATACAAGAGCCTGTCCTCCAAATTGTTTTTTAAAAAAACAATATATTCATTTTTGCAAAAAAAACAACTTTCTGTCCCAATTAACTAGCAGGTTTAGCCATATATAATGTTATATTAGCTAAAACAATTCTCATTTCACACTGTTTCACATTAACTAAATGGGCAATGCAAATGGAAAGCAATAAACTGATAATTATTCACATTAAATAAATGTATAGATAGTGTGAAAGACAAACAAAAAAAGAAACTGGAGAATATACACCCACCCTAAATATTAAAGCTTTCAGGCTATTGATCAGAAAGCACAGTGGTTGCAGGATATAAACCAAACATATTGGCAGAATTCAGGGAAAAATTGTTTGCAGCATATAAAAATCAAACAATGAATACTTTGACTACATAAGAGGCATCTAAAGATAATGGAGAGGCTGATATCAATCTGTTTAATGCATATACCAAAGCTAAAGTACTAGAGTTTTGTCTGTATAAGATCTTCATCACAATATTAGCTATTGAATTTTAAAAAACTATTTTAAAATGACACATCATTGTAGTACAATCCCAAAGAAAATGACATTTTATTCAGAGAGAAAATATGGCAAGCAATAAAAATTTGTTGTTCATTAGGTACCCTGTTCGTAAATTAGATACTCACTGTCTGTACAGGACACAAGACTGTGCTCTGGTCACGCTAAGTCCCTGGCGGGCTAATGACCTGCCGCAATGAGGGAAAAGAAAACTTTTTTGTGACATTAAACATCCTCACACACAGTGGAGAAAGCAGAAAATTTTGACTGCGATAGCCGTCAGGAGCCAGTTATATTTTGGGGTTGGCCGCACTGCGCCATGTCTATTCTATGGTTGCACTTGGAAAATAAAAATCATGCAAATGTCGTGTTTATTATTTTGATATGGGGTGGCAACAGGGCAGATCGATCACGCCCACCCCCTGCTCACTCAGGCACACACGTGTTCTGGAAATGTCCTCCAATTACTGTTAATAAAGTGGATTCCGCATCAGCAAAGACCTAACTACCGTCTTATTTCTCCCCCTGATGCATATATAGAGATGTCGATTATTTTTTGCTCCCCTGAACATTGCTGTATTCAGGATAATAAGAATTCATAAAGATAACTTATCGCACTGTTTTATTGGACCACGGCGCTAGGCAAGTGAAAAGTCCATTATGATAACGTGATTCACTCGCATTTTGCCTACAGTATGAATAATCCATGACATTATGTTCCTTACACGGGCATTTAGAAAATGCGACTTGGTGCAGCTACTAAATAGAACTGCTTGATACACGGAAAACAACTCGAAAGCCAGTAAAACAAAGAAAAAACAATTACCACACTTGGTAACCTTGTTGTCCACCAGGCTATACTTCGGAATAAAATTCTAAGAATTAATTAATTAATTATCTATGCACGTATTTAAAACGACTAACATGAACAATTTAGCTAGGAGTCTGCAGCTGTCGGTGTAAGAAACCACATTTATTTCATCTTCATCTTTCATCTTAAAGTTCTTCTAAGTACAAGCCACAAAAAACAGCGTATGACATATTAAGATTACCAGTGTAACCGTCGTCGTATTAAGGAAGGACAACAACACACCATAAAGACGTACGAAATACCAGCTTTACTGACCTTAATAACAACGCCATTTTCACGACCCTCAAAACAGGAAGTGACGAAGCGGAAGTTCCGCGGCTAAAATCCGTTCCTGCTGGGAGAAAGCGCGAGGACTCCGCAGGAAAGTCTTGCGTTTGCCAAGGAGCCGCATTCTGTCTGTCGAAAGAAGTGCGGGGGATGGGGGGGTACTATTGCCATAGAATACAAATATGTTGTACTTTCCAGTTTGTAGTTTCTGAAAGTACAATATGATGACATTTCAAATTTAGCGTTTTAAATACATTACAAGGACGAAACCAATGTAACTTTTAAAGTGATTTTCCCTACCATGCTGTGCTGTCTATCTGTTTTCTCTGTTGGAGAACGGCTATTTTTTTAAGCTAGAAATATAGTAATCATTTTTCTAAAACAATAGCTATTATTCAAGAAGGTCTGTGCAACGAAAAATTTCAGAATATCTCCAGTAATACCATTATCTACATCGTGCCGTTACAATGAGTATGAATTTTCATTAGTTTGTCAATGTCAGGGCTCCTTTTGGTATTTACATATAAACACAAAGCAGGGCACACAAATCTTAAGACACGTTTTGAATTGTCAAGTTTCTCCGTAACTTGCAATTAAAAACATTCCTGTAAAATCTAGATTCTTTTTTTAATTACTTATCAGAATGTGAAACCATTTAATCTTCTATTTAACCTGTATTCCACACGTGAGACTTCTAAGTTATGTGCACCCATAATTTTACTCTTTCTTTGAATAATTCAAAGGCCTGATGTAACAATTTCAAAGCATCCAAGATAACAGGAACTTGGCTATTATCCTTCAAAACAGACATGTATCATGTGCCAGTTTATTAATTATGAAAGAACATTCTGCTGTCTGAATTCTATTGATGTCAGAACAATGCATGGTAAAATGATGGAGCTGTTGAGCTACTGGTTGAACTGAAATAGAAGAGATTTGACGTACTGTCTGATGGATCACTATTATCATTAGACAAAGCTAGACTGCTACTAGTACTTTGATAAAAGATTTGTCCGATATTAAAAGAATCTTGATCAATGTGAAGCAAAGCTTACATAAAAACATCTTCCACCATATTAAATGCTCTGTAGAGACTGATAAATAAAACAATCGCATCCTTATTAATTGATTTTGGATATTGTAAGAGATTGATAACAAGGTGGAATTTATGAGAGATATGTCAGATTGTGCAATGGAAATTATTTAGAGTAAACATGTTTTTAGTCTGTTGGCATACAGTGTCACTGATAATTTATAGTTTATGAAGTTTAGCAGAGTACCTGGGCGCCGATTATTTAAATACAACAAATCTTTATTAGGTTTTTGTATTCATCACTGGTGGGAAGGGTTCCACTAATACGGTAACCACTGATTAGCAAAGTAACTTTTTAGTTAGCCGATTAGCGTTTCTACTAACTTTGAAAACTGTTAGCGGACCAATTATACCTTAATATCAGCTCGCTATTTCGGTAAAATTCAACAAGCATCAAACCTGGATGGGCGATTCTTCAGTCATTATAATGGTCTAAATGTGAAAGTGCTGATGAATTAAACAACTTCATCTTTGGTCTTCAACATTCTTTATTTATATATTATATGAACATATATCAGGAACAGAATTAAGAAATCATACACAATGAGTACACGTCTTACAGGGACATATTTTCCCTATCATATGCTGTTAAGTCACTATATTCCTATGTTTAGTGATCCTTGTTGCAAAAGTGCAATGAATAGTCTTCCAGACGGGGAAAACTGCTGCGGATTGGCATAGGGGAAAAAAAAGCAGCCTTTGGAAGCTTTAGCGTGAAGAGCTTATTTGAATGTGAATGTAACTATGCGACCGGCCCCACCGCGTGGACCAAGGTCTCATTGATTCAAATCCCTTATTTCTCAATTGAAGTTCTATCAGTTTTCTCTTACTGTGTAAGGAAGCTGGACGAAGTGAAACATATGCATTTGTTCCAAGCACATGTGAAAATTTGAATTTGAAATAGGTATAATAAATTATCCAATTAGAAATCTGTTGCCACGGAAATGGCTGGCTCCTTTAAGAAAGGAATTAAGGAGATGTGGTGTTGCTGGAAGATATAGGTTAAGTACAACAGTTTCATGCAGTGATACTATAAACAATACAATAAAGTGACACATGCACACAAGCATGTAGATATTCGACACTTTTCAATAGTAGGTCTCCCTTTCGACCCAACCTGCAAAAGAGAACACAGTGTGAGAAAGATACAAAAACACTTTCCTTCATGTAAGATAACACAAAGAGCGCACCATTAATTTGCTCGGAAATCTATTATTATCACCCCTTCCCTAAGCAGCACTGGCCGTGGCTAGTCTTTGGAAAGTCCAACGTTAGTTTATTGGCCTGAGTAAATTACTGTGGAGCAAGTGAAGAAAATTCTAGCTCCTTATCTACTTCTATGCCATGAGGTCTCACTCCGAGACTTAAGGGAAATAGCCAACCAGATCCCAGAATACAATGTCCTATGTAATCACCAACAGTCAGTCCCAGGGGCGGTGGGGGTGGTGGAGAGGTATCTGACCCCACGGCCATCATAACAGGGGACCCCCCCCCCCCCCCCCAAACTGTCAGCTCCCCCTACCGTGACAGCCCCAGCCCCACTGTCCCTGCCAGTAGTAAGTCATTTCTGTGCCATGCTTCTGCAAAATGGCCGCCCTAATTTGCCTTTTGAGGCAGCGTGTCACACATTTCTGGAGACTGTGGGTGTGACACCGAGAGTGAGAGAATGAGACAGGGAGTGTGTGACTATCCCCAGGGCTGTGCACATGTCAGTATCAGCTCACCTCCTGGGCGTCGTCTCAGGATTAGTTTGCGAACCTCATCGTAGACAAAGATGATCAAGCTATATGGGAAGGCGCAAAACCACCAGGAGATCCTGAAAGATACGCAGGCAAAGGGAGATTTGGAAGCCGACATCAAGAAAAGAGGATAAGCCAGGAATATAGACATGTTCAGCAGTGGGTGGTGTGGACTTGGTGGAATTAAAGGCTGTGGCTGTTTTTACTATGACGGCGTGACAACAGTGAGCAACGGTACAGACTTGGTGTCAGACGTCATCTCAGGATATCGTGAAAAATACGCACTTGAGAGGGTACATGCGCAGCGCAATGTCCATGCCAGGGCAGTAGGACAAGAAGGCGGCGAGTGCAGTCTCAGCGAAGAGGCCAAAGATCAAGATCCGATTTCTGTGTAAGAGGAAGCAGAAAAACACAGCAAACAGGTTGAGAGAGATGAATCATAAGTTAGCAATAACTCCATATGCAAGCAATTTCAACTTTAAATCATCTGTGGTGGATCAACATCTGCTTCACATCCATCTCACGTTGGCCCTGCTCCGGAACTCCCACAAATCATGAAAATAAATAAAGTTGCGTTTGATGATGTGTCCCACACCAAGAAGAGGTGTGATAGATACACCATGCAGTGGCCCAGAAATCAAACCCCGGTAATGAGACACACTTGTAGAATGCTGTAGGATGAGCAGTTTACTTGCATTACTCATCCAGACAGTAATGATTACTCACTTCATGCCCTGCTGGAAGACGGAGTTACGTCTGGTCTTGCATATGATGAGGTCGGCCCACTGCACCACCACAATGCTGATGAAGAAGGATGTGTGACACGTGAACTCTATGATCTTTCTCTGTTCATATGTCTGAAAAAAGAAAAATACACGCATGACTCCATACCGTTTAGGCAATTTAATATACATATAATCTCATTTAGTAAGTTTAACCCGTGATGTGGATTTGTGTTTAGTCCGGTCTTCTCAATAAACCTTTCGCTTTCTCTCACTCAGCTCTCCCTCGTTTTTCCCCCTCTCTCTATAACCCCTGCTCCCATTTCTTACCCACTGCTGGCCATAACTGTCCTCCAGTTCATTGTTGTTCCGGTCATCCCATCCCAAACGGAGTCCCAGCAAATTGAAGGGCAGGAAACCGTTTTCAGCCATGATGACAAAATAAGTGAAAAAGCCTGCCAGGGCTTGGAGCATACCTAGAGGCAGAGGGAAAAGCACACAGCCATAATGACAACACGAAATACATATAAAACAGTATAAATGGATGCACTGGGAGACACATTCAGAGAATGTAAGACAGACAGACAGTCAGAGAGACAAAGAAACAAATAGACAGACAGACAGATAGACCAAAAAACAGACAGTGAGGCAGAAAGACAGACATGCAGGGAGACTGAAAGACAGGCAGTGGGACAGATAGACAGACATCAGAGAGACAGACAGAGAGACAAACAGTGAGACAGACCTCAAGACTGTAAAACAGATAGACAGAGAGTCAAATAGACATGCAGACAGAGAGACAGATAGGAAAGGGACTAACCAATCTGGCCATACGCTATGCTGATCAGCCTTTCATTGACGAGTTTGTCTGTGCGAGGGTTCCTGGGTTGCCTCTTCATGATGTCGCTCTCGGCCATCTCGTAGGCCAGAGAGATGGCTGGCACCTGAAGGTGGAGAAGTCAGGTGTACTTCAGTCTGAGGGAACGGTCAAGAGGACCCAGGGAGATGGGACAGGGGATGAAGAGCCATGCAATCACCATGTCAGTGCCCAAGTCGATGCAGAGGATGGTGACAGTTCCCAGGGGTAGTGGGATGCTGGCGAGGATGAAGAGGAGGAAGGGGGTGATCTCAGGGATGTTGCTAGTCAGGGTGTAGGCAATGGACTTCTTTAGGTTGTCGAAGATGAGGCGCCCTTGATGGGTGAAGACGTGAACATGACATGAACAAGAGGAGCCTCCTCCCTCCTGCATTTACCTCACTGTGTTAATCGTTGCGTTTATCCTTTTTCCAGCCTCTGGTTCTATCTGTGTTTGACAATGAGGTCAAGGTCTTGGCTTGTGTGGATTATCTAGCGTCATTGTTATTTATATGACAATAGATTTGTCTCAATAAAATCTGCAGGGGCTAAGCAGATGCCGTAGAGCTGATGAAATGGAGAAAAGGGTAAACAACACAAACACAACACAACAACAAAACAACGGTTTCCTTGTGTTACTTAAATCATTTTGTTCAAGTAAGAAGTAAGTATTAGTCATTATTTTTTGAGCTCTTCTGAAAATGGATGGATGATGGATGAATGGATGGATGGGTGGATGGATGGATGGATGGATGGATGGATGGATGGGTGGGTCTTTCGAGATCTACCTCTATACTTAATTCCATAACAACGATGTGCTAAGATGAACTCTATGATATATTGTTTGATAATATATATTGCTTATAAAGAGGATGGGAATCTGAGCCTTTTCGAGATTCAGTTGGAAGTGGGGTTGATGTTTAAGGATCAGTTCTATTAATGAGCCAGTATGGAGTTTATCAGTCTGCACATCCTCGGAATATAGACCCTTATGAGTACATTGTTATCAGTCTAGTCCCCATCAGTATAGATCTTTCGGCATACGTCTGTCTTTCTCTCACCTTCCTCCACTCCAGTGACTATGGAGGCGAAATTGTCATCCAACAGGATCATGTCAGCAGCCTGTTTGGAGACGTCAGAGCCAGCAATGCCCATGGCCACGCCGATGTCTGCCTTCTTCAGGGCAGGAGAGTCATTCACGCCATCCCCGGTTACTGCCACAATTGCTCCCTGATAGAGAATCGAGGTGATAGATGCCCTTTAGTTGGCAGTGGCCGGCTAAACGTCACAAGAAAAGGTCACTAGATATCAGACCAGCACACATCTTTTTTTTTGTCTGTCAAGCTGCCATCCAGACCTATGGGAACTAAACAGATGTAGCCTCCCTCACCTGCCGCTGACAGCCCTCAACGATGATGAGCTTCTGTTGGGGCGACGTCCGTGCGAACACAATCTCTGTGTGGTCCCTCAGTAAGTTGTCAAGATCATCAGAGGTCATTTCCTTCAGGTCTCCGCCGTGAACGACACACGCCTTGGCGTCGCTAAGAGAGAGTGCAATGGGGGTGAGAAGGCGCCAACGCAAAAACACAAATTGTTTGATTTCCGAAAAAGTTCTACAGTAAATATCGCTTATCCCAGTGAGGGTCGTGGCTGGACCTAGATCATATACCAGACAATACCTGGCACCTGGCTTGGGTCCACCCTGTATGGGATGCCAATACATAATAAATATGTCTATGACAATACACACAAGCTCTCGCTACGATATTTTGTGGACCGGATTGATTTCCGTAAATTTCCCATGGCATGTAATTATGTTGGACACCGATGGACTGACATCCTGTCTAAGGTGTCCTCCGCCTTGATACCTGTACTTCCTGGGAAAGGTCTCAACTGACATTCTACTAGATAAGCGAGTGTCATTTGAACATGTTCGTTGAATGAATTTGCACTGCCAACAATCTTGTGTCTCACCCTACCGAGGGTTTACTTGGCTCACTGGGATGTTCATCCTTTCGGCAATGTCTTCCACAGTCTCGTTACCCGCAGAGATAATGCCGACGCCTTTAGCGATGGCTTTGGCAGTGATGGGGTGGTCCCCAGTCACCATGATCACCTACAGGGCAACATTAGTATTGTGTGTAGCTGAAACATCTGCACTCTGATGACAAAATCACTATTAAAATATTACTAACATATTGTTATGTCTTTATTTTTAACAGTAATGTTTTTTTACTGGATATTTTCACAATTAAAGTTAAGTACTTAGCCCAAGGGTACAACAGTGGAACCCATCCTGAGACTTAAACTGGCAACCTGTGGGTTAACGACTCTGATACACAGATGTTACAATATTATTATTACATAATATTATCAATGTATTCTGCTCTGCAGAAGCAGGCAGGACGTAGCGCCCCCTCGATTATTTACTACTTTGCCAATGTGCCGATTTTTGGGTGGCGACTTGTCATGCCGCTGGGTCACATGGGTGTGCCCACCTTGATGCCCGCACTGCGGCACTTTCCCACGGCATCAGGGACGGCCGCGCGGGGCGGGTCAATCATGGAGATCAGCCCCAGGAAACAGAGATTGTCCGTGGGGAAGTTCACTTCGTCGCAGTCGAAGGCGAAGCCCCGGGGGAACTGGCTGGGTGACAGCAAGGCGTGACAGAATCCTGAAAGGACACGCAGTGCCGAAACACTCTATTAGTGCTCTGTGGTGACGTTCCATTACTACTCTCGTGGCACAAATAAACACAAAATTACTGCTATTCAGGCGCAGCAAAAGGGACACGATCACTAGTCTGCTGTCACTAAAAGAAACACCATTATTATTTTCTTGTCGGAGTGTAACACATACAGGCTGATCTTTAGCTGTGGAATGGAAAGGAGCACTGCAAATACCCTTCCATATTATCTGTAGTCAATTCACCAAGCGGTAGAACAATGGGAAGAGAGAAGAAAGGGTGAAGCTTGGACGAGGTCCTTGTCCACTCGCCCTGGCACTTTTTCATTTTGAATCAGCCTTCATACCTACCCAGCACCCTCTCCCCTAACCCTCCCAGCTCCATGTAGGCATTCTGGAAAGCATCTTTCCACTCATCATCCAGAGGAAATTCCTCCCCGTATATCATGATTGTGCTGCACCTGAAAAACAGAAAATACATCTATCCATCCATCCATCTATCCATCCCTCCAGCCATCCATCCATTTTCTGAAACAAATTGTCCTATCCAGGGTCACGGGGCAGATAACAGAGACTCCAGTAAATGCCAAGGCCGAAATAGGCGCCAGTGACACCATTATAAATATGAATTATTTCATCAGTGCTTACTGATATTTACATATTGGTGATGCTAAGTGTAGTTAGGAAGGGACAGTGATCAGCTGGCTTGGTGATTGATTGCTATTTGCTAGTAACTAACATACATGTGTTCCATAAATTCCACTACTAGCCTGATGCCTCTTTACATTCCTTGAATGTTCTTATCTTGTACCTCTGGTCCTTCAATGGGCTTATTAAGGCCTCGCCTTGTTTGGTAGGTGTTGTGTATCTTCTACTCCAGCACTGCTTATACCTGGACCTGGACATTCACTGAAAGCTCAGTCTAGCTGTACTTATGCCTGGTTGATGCCATGACAGCATCCAATGCGTTATTTGCCTCACTTGTGCATCACTTTGGACAAAAGTGTCTGCTAAATGTGTAAATGTAATACCTGTCCAGGATTCTCTCAGGTGCTCCTTTCATGACTAACAGATGTCCATTGGGCGTCTCCTGAAACTGATGGATGGACAACTGAGAAGTAAAAGAGTGAGAGAAATGGTATGTTGTCAGAGGAGGGCAGAAGGGTCTTTACACCAACAAATGGACAAACTTGTGAACACGCACTTGGTATTTGTTTGTGGAGTTGAAGGGGATCTCTCCCACTTTTGGGTTCTTATCCCTCATGTTTCGGACGGAGCCGCAGGAAAGCTCGATGCACTTCAGCAGGGCTGACTCTGAGGCATCACCTGCCGTGTCTCTCTGGGGAAGCATCATCATCACTGTCATCATCATTGTCATCATCACTGTCATCATCACTGTCATCATCACTGTCATCATCCTTGCCATTGTTGCTGTCATCATCGTCTCATCATTGTCATTGCCATAGTCATCATCATCACTGTCATCATCACTGTCATCATCATTGTCATCATCATTGCCATTGTTGCTGTCATCATCGTCTCATCATCGTCATTGCCATAGTCATCATCATCACTGTCATCATCACTGTCATCATCATTGTCATCATCACTGTCATCATCACTGTCATCATCACTGTCATCATCATTGCCATTGTTGCTGTCATCATCGTCTCATCATCGTCATTGCCATAGTCATCATCATCACTGTCATCATCACTGTCATAATCATTGTCATCATCACTGTCATCATCACTGTCATCATCATTGCCATTGTTGCTGTCATCATCGTCTCATCATTGTCATTGCCATCGTCATCATCATCACTGTCATCATCATCGTTGTCATCAACACTGCCATTCTTATAACTATTTTTGTCATTATGACTGCCATATGCATCTTTATCATTGATGTTACCATCCTTGTCATCGCTAAAATCAGTGCCGTTGGCACTAAAATTGTAATCACTGACATTATTCAGTGTCATTATAAAAGTTTAGTCAGATTCTGGCAAATTCTTCTGACATTTCTTCAACAACGGCTAAAATATCCAAGAACACAGAGACTGTTTCACACCAGGTGTACAGGTTTAGAACATTTCAGTGCACATTTCGGTGCAGAGCTGCCATTGACTATTTATCTATCAATTAATCTACTGACCATTTCATCGATTGGTCGATTAATCTAAACAATTCATTTTCCTTCAGAAAATCAACTTGCTGTTTAATTAAATTTTATTTTGACAAAAACCATGTCATTGCAGGGCTTTAAATAATGGACGCCGGCTTTTCAGTAAGATTAGCAGTATGACTAAAAATATAAATGAGATGCATATCGTGATGCCCAAACATTAGTAAACTATACAAATCTGGCGTATGCTCATGCTTAATAAATTCGGTTAACATAGCACGCAACAACCAACACAAGCGATAAGCACTCAAATCGCAATCATATCAGCCGCAACATCTTTTAAAAGAGGAAATACTGTGGTTAAACGAGGTAAAAAAGATGGTGGTGTGATGGTACTTTTTGCAGATTAAAGTTCTTTTTGTGAAAATGGTTCACAATATATTTCATTCTATTTCTGCTCACGAATTATTTTCTTTTTAGTGTCCGTTTTCCTTTCCATTTCAGTTTATGACACTGGTCCAAACAAGTTCACCGTACACAAACACACACACACTGGCACCGTCAATCAACGCAGGAAAAAGCCTAAACATTTTCACACTTATTCAATGAAGATTGTAATGCAGCAGGCAGACAACTTCATGGCTTTAATAACGAGTGTATAGTAGCAGCTATAAGGACGAAAGATAATAAAAGCTCTCTGTTCTAATGGTAATTTAATAAACATGAATAGACAGTACTTGGCGGTCCATCATCCAGAATAGCGCCTGTGTGTTTCTTCTTTAGGTGCTCGTGCATAGCACTAGTGCCGCTATGGTATGACATGGCACTTTGCACAGTGTAAAACCACCCATTTGTTTTGTGATAATCTGATGTACAGTCGGCCCTCGTTTATCGCGGTTAATCAGTTACAGACTGTACCGCGATAAGTGAACTTCCGCGAAGTAGAATCCTTTATTTATAAATCGAACATTTTCGTAGCTAGAGCATGGAAAACCTGTTTACGACCTTCTAAATACGGTTTTTAACGTTATTAGATATGAAATAACACCCTCTAGTCACCATTACTGTTACGATTGGTGGACATGGAAGCAGGAACGGGGAGATGAGCAATCAGGATCGAAGGGTTTATTTGTAATCCCTACAAGTACAGGACATGGTAACATGGGGGAAACATGGTAACTGGGGTTACAGCCTCTGACGTGGACTTAAATACACCGGAGGAATCAGACTGACAGGAAACAGCTGGTCACGATCAGGGTTGCACACGTGGTTAATAAGGGGGCGTGGCACACAAGAGGATCGTACAGGCAGGTCATGAAAATTACACTCCTATTACCCAATATATTAGGCAAAATAAGAGAATGTAAGACATATTAAACGTTACAGATATCATATTATTATTATTGTACATTTAATTACGAAGAGCAAAGATGCTTCCGATGCGTAGCGATGTATCATTTTCATTGTTTCGATCAACTTTTTAATGGCTATACAAAAAACCGCGACACAGTGAAGCCGCGAAAGTCGAAGCGCGAAGTTGCGAGGGACAACTGTACTCCGATACACAGTGAAGGAAAACGTTTGTCATAATGAACTGAAGAGCTTTAGAAATCATGAAGGTAGTTTTATTACAATATTTTTTAAAACGATGTATTGATTTATAATATTGATGTTGACGCATTTTCAGCCTCGATGTCATCGGCTAACTAGACGAATCGTGGCAGCCCTATTTCAGTATTATATTTTGGCAGTGATTCATCCATCCATCCTTCCATCTTTTTGTAACCACTTGTCCTATTTATGGTCTCGGGGGAGCTACAGGTGCAAGGTAGCGACCAATCCAGGATGGGACACCAATCAATGGCAGGGCACACTCACACACACACCATTCACTCACACATGCATACCTACACTAGATTTAGTAAATCCAATTAACCTCAGAATGTTTTTGGACTGTGGGGGGTAACCAGGGTACCCAGAGGAACCACTGCACCCCCCTTGCCACCCCGGGATTGATTCATGCTATGGTTATTACAAAACCATAGTGATCAAGCTGTGGCACGCCCAGACCCACCTTTAAGATGAAAATGTCGTCCTGTCCTGGCTTAAAAACAGCCCTGTTGCAGAGTCCAGCCACTCTCGACAAAGCAGTCCAACTTGGAGAAGTCTTGTCGAAGGTGTTGCCTGTGGGACATAACGGGACAGGTGGCTGTAATTTTAACCTTAGCCTCTGTACCCTGCTGTTGGTATTTTTCTGCAGCTGGCTGTCACCATTTCCTCATAATAGGCTTCCAGTGTTACATAAGCTTCCCAGTAGAAATCTGTCAGTATTACCCAGAGCCGCATGACTTTCCCAGCATTGCCTTTTGGCTAAACTGTCAGCATTTCCCTTTAGCAAGCAATATTAGCCTGGGCCACAGGAAGCCGTCAGTGTTGTGAAGCTTATGGTATCGGTTAATGTCTAAAGCAGGCTGTCAGCTGCCTCTATCAGTCTAGCCTGTAGTGACAGGGTGTCAGTGTCATTGCTAGTTAACCCCCGGCTGAGCTGGTCAGGAGCTGGGCACGCTGCCTCACCAGACTGGTCCTCGGTGGTGTCCGCCTCGTGGATCATGTTGTCGAACCACATGTGGGCCACAGTCATGCGGTTCTGCGTCAGGGTGCCGGTCTTATCGGAACAGATGGTGGAGGTGGAGCCCAGGGTCTCCACGGCCTCCAAGTTCTTCACCAGGCAGTTCTTGCGGGCCATGCGCTTTGCCGTGAGCGTGAGGCACACCTGAACGGGAATCGCGGAATGAAGACCATAAGTCCATAATGGATCGACATGAATGTGGGTTAACCGATAGCCATGGCTGACTCACAGTCACGGTGGCCAATAGCCCCTCAGGCACATTGGCCACGATGATGCCGATGAGGAAGATGACACCCTCCAGCCAGGTGTAGCCCAGGATGATGGAAAGGATGAAGAAGGACACTCCCAGGAAGACAGCCACCCCCGTGATGATGTGAATGAAGTGCTCGATCTCCATGTTGATCGGCGTCTGCCCCACCTCCAGCCCGGAGGCCAGCGTGGCGATACGGCCCATGACTGTGTGGTCACCTGTGGCAACGACGATCCCGTGGGCAGTACCTGACAAACACAAAGGGTATTTCTCAATATCAAGAATGCAAAGATCAAACTTATGGTCTTGGCTAGACAGGTCTTGCTAACTTGCCTCCCAAGAATGAACTTGGGGCACAATGAATCATGGGATTGGTCTCATTTAGCAAGAATGCAACCAATGAATTTTTAATATTTGGGTCGTGGCAGGAATGACATCTGGGGGTTTTTACCATCCTCAGTACATCTATCCTTGAGTACTGGAATCAGACTTCAGCAATGGAAGATGACAGAAAATGGGTACACGAGAACACGAGTGTGGTCAAGTACGCTAATCGAGAAACAACTAAGGGGATATATGACATCGCACACAAGGGATGTGTACATATGTATATGTGTGTATGTATATGTGTTTGTGTGTGTGTGTGTCTACATGTATAAGAAGTTGCTCTTTCGGGGATATAGGATGAGGATAATACCTTAACACACAGAGCTAGAGAAGCTCACTCAGAAGGGAATGCACTGCATGTATGTGAGCGACTCAGACTGACAGGCAGGGGCATGAGGTGGCAAGAAACACTGACCCTCCACGCAGTTGGTGGAGAAGAAGCAGATGTTGCGAGTCTCCAGGGGATTCTCGTGGGTGTATTCTGGGGATCTGGTCTGGGGCTCTGACTCCCCAGTAAGAGATGAGTTATCCACCTGACAGAGATACAAAAGTGCTCATAAAACCCTCTGTATATTATAAAATAAAAATATAGTATATAATTGTGAGATGGGTGGGTGGCGGTTTCAGAGGAAAAATCAGGATGTCATATTGATTCAATCCACCTTTTCTTTGTTTTCGCTGTAAATTATATTTCCACTATAAATATTTTCTTTGCCTTGCACACCTAGTAAACAGACCACGCCACCCACATCCAACGCTTTCATTTTCCTGACACCTTCCCCAAGTCCACTCCTTTGATTTTTTTCTCTGTCTGGCTGAAGCTTATGTTTGCTTTTTCTATGCACTGATGTCCACAGGATTTGTTGTGTTGATGACACCCTGGCCTAGTTCCTGTGCGACCTATAAACCCCGAGTAACACCACTTTCCTGTGCCCATTGCGGTTTCATACACTTCTATTGGCCATGCAAACATGATATGATATGCCTTATATAATAAGCCCATATGTCCTTCGCGTATCACCTGCCTTTGTCCGTCGCACCGTGCGAGGAGCTCCAGGCCCCACCTTTAACCATGTAGGTGGATATTGGTTAAGAGGGACAAAGGGTAAACTGGGGCACTTATATTGCATCTATTGTATGTACTGTATATTGTATTAATTAATTTTGTATTTGTTGTATGTATAGTTGACCCTGCCCTATGTTAGATGCTGCCTGTGTTTGGAGGGAGGAACACAAGTAAGAATTTCATTGTACTTGTACAAATGACAATCAAGTTTTGAATCACTCTTGAATCTTACATGTCTGATACTTTTTATGCCTTTGTGGTCTTAAGCGCAGTTCTTTACCTTTCAATAATACTTTTATGTTGTAATATTTATAATTAGGATCATATATGATCATATTTTTAAAGTGGAATTTCAAAAATTGGCCACCAATATCCACCCTACTTGACAGGCACTTGGATTAACTTCCTGAGAAGTACAGTGGGCTCTGACCTTAAAGCCCTTCTCCCATAAATGCTTGTAATTAGCCAAGAGCATTCAAGAGTAGCTGCAGCACATTGTGAGTCATAATCCTACAGTCCCCAGCTGAGTATGGGGCTTAGAGAAACACAGTTGGGGTGCCATGAACACAGCAGGCCTAGTGGCAGGGAAAAAAAAGCTTAGCTTTAACAAGGCAGGAAAAAAATCAAACAATTTTATTCAGGCAAGTCGTCAGGGGAGTGAAAGTACAACATACTATTGCCAGGGTCCACTGATTTAGCTAGTCTGGAGCATTCATGAGGGCTTTATGGCTGCAAGCACCCACTGCTGCCACTTTTATTTAATTAATATACAGTGTTCATAAAAGAAATATAATTTCTGATCCACTGATACCTAAAGAGAAACAGGCTCCTATAGCAGAACATCCCTGTCTTGCTGAGCCCCAACCCCACCCAGATTGTGATGTCATCCTCTCCCATGCTGTGATGTCACCCCTAAATTGTGATGTCATCCCCCCAGGTTGTGATGTCATCCCCCCATACCTTGCAGCTGCTAGCAGAAATAATCCTCAGGTCAGCGGGAATGCGGTCGCCTCCTTTGATCTCTACCACGTCCCCAACCACCACGTCCTCTGCGTTGATATGAATTTTTTCTCCATCTCTTAGAACCAGTGCTTGCTAACCAGGAGAGAGACATGGAAGATGCATGTCAAAGCAAGAAGTGGCATCGAGGTGTTTCTCCTGGCTGACAGAAGAAGAGAGAGTGAGGCAAGACATTCCTACCTGAGGAACCATGTTCTTAAAGGAGTCCATGATCCTTGAGCTCTTGGCTTCTTGGTAGTAGGAGAAGCATCCAGTGATGATGACAACAGCGGAGAGTACGATGCCTAGGTACAGCTGAGGAGGGTGGCAGAGAGGCATGCCGACATGTTAAACGACACATCCATGATGACAATGACAAGTGTGCCATCAGCAAAAAAAGTATCTGACAGAGCTTTCCAAGAACTCCCAACAATTGAGAGAACTTAAATGAATCAGATGCCTTTATTGGCCCAAGAAAGGCTGACTGCTGGACTCACATTGTCTTTAGCAGGGTCATCCTCCGTGCCAACCTGGATACTGTAGGCCAGGAAACAGAGGATAGCGCCTATCCAGAGCAAGATGGAAAAGCCCCCAAACAGCTGCCGACAGAACTTGACCCATTCTGGGGTGGTGGGTGGCGGTGTGAGCGCATTGGGACCATCCCGTGCCAAGATCTCTTTGGCCCTGTTGCTGGTGAGGCCCTGTAGGGGAGATGCTGTTAGCAGCCTTCAAATACTTTGGGAGGTCCGGCTTGGGATCAAGGATCAAAATGGGAGCAATCTACCTTTGTGAGGTCAAGTCCATATCGATGCTCCAGTTCTTCTGGTGACAACTTATGGTCATCCTGAATAAAGATATTCAAGGATGACGTGATCAGCCAAAAGGGAACATCAGTGAGCCGGCAACCCAAACAGTAACATAGCAGCTACAAGACCGAACACTTCAATGTTCAAGCCTCTGCCAGGGCCCCTGACAATGCAACACCAAGCAGAACTACTTCAGTAAAGACATCCGTGTGTTTGAACAG
Organism: Brienomyrus brachyistius; assembly: GCF_023856365.1. NCBI lineage: Eukaryota > Metazoa > Chordata > Actinopteri > Osteoglossiformes > Mormyridae > Brienomyrus > Brienomyrus brachyistius. The sequence continues at coordinate 627,392 of NC_064536.1, read as the reverse complement.
GCTCTAACCTGAGCCGCTTCAATGAAAACAGCCTTACGAACGGCTATGAAGCATACAGATTTTGAGTAGAGCCACATGCCAAACATTGAAATAATAGATAACAAACGATAATCCATGTTTTCCTGATTTCAATAATGTTAGCCTGCTCGGGGTAGGTGGGGTGGGGAGGGGTATGTGGGCAGCCTTGGACCCCCGCAGGTTTTTTTTCCCCCCTACTTGGGAGTTTTTCTTTCTTTGTCTTCCCTTTCCCTGTTTTGTATTATTCTGTCTTAATGATGATGTAATGTATCACACCACAGCCATGTACAGCTCCTTGGGGCAACTCTGTTGTGAAAGGCGCTATATAAAAACTTAATCGAATTGAATAACCCACAGTCTAACACGGTACCCAATAAAAGCTGAGCACACCACGCCCCCGGAACACATCCACGGGTCTCGTGACCCAGGGCCGACCCTTACCATAGCTACTTCCTTCTTCAGCTCGTCCATGTTCTTTTGCTTCCATTTCTTCTTGCCGCCCCCTGGGCTGCCTTCGTGACCAAACTGAAGGGGATATAGGGAAGCGTTATTCGCTGCGTCAAGAATACAGCGGCACCTGCCAAACCTGGCAGATATTACCTGATATCAGGGACTTTACTGGTGGTACCGTGATACAAAAAGACAGCGAAGGCACCATTATTCACTAGGCACTAGGAGTTTTTTGCAGCCGCATAGCTGATGCGATTTATGCAAGAAAATATTCAAACGTGCTTTGAGTATGGAGAAGATAACACATGGACATATGGTTTAACGTGGGAGGGGAGTCTATTTAACACATGTTCTGTCTGTCGATGGGAAAAAATGAGACACATTAGGTGGAATTACAGCATGTCATCAGGCTCATCTAATTTAAGCCAATGGGAACTCATAAAATAACTATTCGGAAGTTGCTTAAAATAAGTAGTTGATTGATAGCAGAAAAAGTAAATCTGCTAGATCACCGCTAGATCATCTACTAGATCTCTCAATGAATGGTGGTGACACATTACTCCTCATTCACTATAAACCACAAGCATGCCAATCATTTTTAATGCGATCTATAAATAGCTGTTTTTTTTCCAAATTGCCAAAAATAATTCCACGCATCAGTGCATGTTGATATGTCATTGAAAACCTGTTCGTGTCAGTGTTCTGCCCGATGAAAAATATTGTGAACGTTAGGGGTGGGACTGTCGTCATTAAAAGCAGCATCTGTGCCTGTCAATCAAACCTCAAGGTGGGAAAAATAAGAGCAAGAATGAGAGGAGGAGGAAATGGGACGCGTTTACAAAAGAATGACATGCGGAAAAAGTAAAAACAGCAGGAGAGCGATGACATGAAAAGTGGCAGAAGAGGGGAAGAGAAAAAGAGGAACAAGCACATTACAAAGGCAAGAGATTTGGAGCAATTGACAAAGGTCAGACCAACTAAATAGCGAAAAATGTCACTGTACACACAACATGGCAGTGCAGGTATGACAAAATACGCCACAAACTTCCCTTTGACAAGAGCGGCTCTCAAACAGGGGACCTTTTCTCCCACTTTAGCTGGACTGGCACAGGCTGGATTCTCGGCTCTTGATCTCCTCCCTCGGCCGCCTGATTTTCCCATGCAGTCCGAGTAATGAGAGAATTCTCTCCTTCATCACTCCACCCCAGCCCCCCCGTGGTGGTCTAGCAAAGTATATATCAGAGAGAAGCTGCCCCATTCCTGATACAGAAAATGCGGAACTCACCCCCTTTCCCATGTTGTCCTCGTGTGGTTTGCGCAGAATGAAAGGACCTTACCGTTCAGACGCTTCGTACATGTGGAAATCACTGGTTGCTTTTTTAAGACTGACAACCCCTCCCCCTGTACTCTGCATGCCCCCCCCCAGCCCCCCCAGAGTAACCTAAACCATATTAAGCGCCCCCCCCCCACCCAACTGTCTCCCCCACCCTGAAGGGTTTCCACTTACTTCCACCTGCCATCCTATCATGTCTAGTACTGTAATGGGCACTGGTAATTAATGAAACAGCACACTGCGCGTCACATAAGTCACTTATAATGGATTATCATTCTGTAACATTCTACCGTGAGAGGCACACATCATCAAGCTCTCATATCACCATAATTCATACCATTGTATATGGTGTATACATTCTAACAAATAGCTGGTAGTAACCGTTAGTGCGTCATCCTTCCTGGATTCTAGGAACCAAGCATTACTTCTGGAGTTTGCACGCTTCCTGCGAGTTCACACCCTCTATCTATCTATCTATCTATCTATCTATCTATCTATCTATCTATCTATCTATCTATCTATCTATCTATCCATCCATCCATCCATCCATCCATGTTAATAAAATTCCATCATGGTCAAAGACCTTGGCCTTGTAGCATAAACGCTAATATTGCGATGTGGATAGTGCAGTGTTCCTCAAACCGGTCTGGCGGTTCCCAGTATACAGACGGTCCATGTTTTTGCTCCCTCCCAGCTCCCAGCCAGACAGTGCACACGGTCCAGTAGGCAGCTGGGAAGGAGCAAAAACATAGACCGTTTGTTGGTCCCTAAGGACCGGATTGGGACACACTGGGATATTGGAACTCTTCATTTTTGTGACTGGATGAGCAATTACATAATTTAGAGGGAGACAGGGTACTGAGAACAAAATTGAAAAGAGACTGTAAACAGCATCACAATAGGTGAGAACCATGGCAATAGTTGTTTCTGTACAACATTAAGTCTTTAGGTACAACATTGTCTTGTATAGGAGGACATTTTTAAGATAAATGTTCATATTGGTGTTATATTACATGTGCATTTCCCTGTATAAACATCTGTGTTTCCTTCCCATGGCTGTTAGGGAATGTGTGTCCCCCGTGTGTCAATAGATGACCCCAGCGAAGCAGAGCTGGTCCAGGCCTTTGTGGAGTGAAGGAAGCTTCATACTTTACTGGCCAATTTCGCTTCACCTTGGACAGTGCTTGCCACAGCTTCTGTGTTCTGGGTGGGACCGGCAGTGAAGCCTGGATGGGGGGCTGATGTGTCGGTCATCTCATTTTCAAAGGACCATTTCCACAAGACCTATTGATGCTATAATGCGAATCCCCGTACCCAGTCATCAGATCTATGAAGCCAGATTAGAATCAGGCTGGACAGCAGGTGGAGTGGGGGGGGGGGCTTTCTGAAATCCATTTTACTGCTGCCCTGAATCGGTCTCACTCTGCTCTTCCGGAGTGCTTGAGACTCGCGTCACAGTTTGAGGAATGAAGGCCGCAGCCAAAATACTGCTTTCTTTGACTTGAACTTATTACTTTATTACCAAAGTACTTGAATTTGATTTGGCACTCTGCTCTGCTCATTGCACTTGATTTTGATACCATATTGATTAGAGGGCTGTAGAAAGACAGCGTGTCAGTATGGATTACACTCTTCTCGGGCCGGACAGCCTGTAACTCTGTCAACATATTTCCTGAGTCACCCTCTCCTTCAGTCCACCACGCCCACACTTACTCCCCCGGAAGCCTGAGTCTCTCCCCCGGTTTCCTGTCCCCTCCTGCTGGCTGTGTACCACAGGGAAGAGGGACATCCTGCTAGATATTTGATAGATGCAGGTGCCCATACGTCTGCTCCTTGTCAAGACGATCTCCCAGAGAGAAGACGTCATTGCTGGGGGAGTTTCCGCTGTGTCCCAGCTCGTACTCACGCCTGCGGGGCCTGTCTGTTGAGCCTTGGGTCTCTTGTTAATGTGCTCACTTGGGACCGTTAATGTAAGCTGCTCTTCAGCTGGCTGCTCCTGTCCGTACCGCACTACAGTCCCCTGACTGTGGCTAGCCTGCCTGCCATAGATAGCTCTGCTCCTTCACAGCTCTGTCCACAGCACGTGAGTGATGAACTCCAGATGTTCGCTGCTCACTCTGTGCCTTTGGGCAGAGGGAGGCATTGCGCCTAGTATCGATTAACCCAATAAATAGGCCAGCATTCCACTCACCCTGCCCGTAACACCTTCGTCTTCCCAAAAATCTAGGGAAAGACATTAATCATTTTGTCCAGAATCTCTGAGCAGGGAATTCTGTGTCCTTCCCCTCTTTTCTTGTTGCCCCTAAGCAGTAAATATTCATTCCTAGTGGCTTTTGGAGGATGTTTGTGCTCGAATTAAGACGCTTTTGACAAAAGTCTTTTCTGATCCTTTCATTTTCAAAGGACGATTTCCTCAATTGTGTTATAATCGAATAACGTTAAAGGTTGAAGTATTATCTGGCCTGAGGTTCATTATGGAAAAGAAGTAATAATTTACTGAGCACTAACTTCTTCTGTGTTTTGCTATTTTGATTTGTCGTCCGGAACCCGTAATTCATGTAATCTCAACTTCACCAGCAGTGGTTTAAATTCATCTATTGCATTGCATTAATTAATTGTTCTTTAACCGAGACTTATTCAGTAAAGCTTGTTTTGTCGGTCACCGTTGACTGACCTTTTTTTGCAAGCTAATTTAAAAAAATATATATACCATGTTTTTTTTTTTAACGAAGTCTTTCAGTTTTAACGTTCACCTCAATGAAAGGGAGGCAGCCCGGTCTTCCCAAACCCACACAAGGATGAATGATCAGAGCTATCGATCAAACAGGCCGAGCAAAACAAGGTGAAACGTTAGAGATCCATCCATCCGCTGCTTTTCCGGGGTTGGGTCATAAGGGCAGCAGTCTGAGGAGGGATCCCTAGACTTCCCACTCCCCAGCCACCTCCTGCAGCTGCTCCTTGGGAAATATCAAGGTGTTCTCCGGCCAGCAGAGAGATATAATCACTCCAGCGTGTCCTGGGTCTGCCCTTGGTCCCCTCCCGGTTGGACAAGCCCAAAACACCTTCCCAGGTAGGCATCCAGGAGGCATCTTAGGTAGATGTTCAAACCACCTCAGTTGGCTCCTTTTGAGGCAAACGAGCAGCGGCTGTACTTTGAGCCCCTCCCGAATGTCCGAGCACCTCACCCTATCTGAAAGACAGACACCCTGCAAAGTAAACTCATTTCTGCATCTGTGATCTCATTCTTTCGGTGACTATCCAAAGCTTGTGACCATAAGTGAGGGTAGGAACGTAGATTGATTGGTAAATTGAAAAGTTTTGCCTTCTGGCTCAGCTCCCTCTTCACCACAACAGAATAGTAAGGCGTCCACATTACTTACAAAGCCGCACCGATCCATCTGTCGATCTCCTACTCCCTTCTTCCCTCATTCATGAACAACCCTGAGGAGGCAACTCAACCATCAACCTGGAGGAGGCAACCCAACCATCAACCTGGAGGAGGCAACCCAACCATCAACCTGGAGGAGGAAACCCAACCATCAACTCTGAGGAGGCAACCCAACCATCAACCTGGAGGAGGCAATCCAACCTTTTCCAGTTGAGAACCATGGCCTCAGATTTGGAGCCGTCGATCCTCATCCTGGCGGCCTCACACTCAGCTGCAGTGCATGCTGCAGGTCACAGCCCTGTGAAGTCAACAGGACCGCGATCCTGAAGTTATCGAATCGGACCTCTAGGCTGAAGAAGGAGGCCTTCCAAGCTTGGTTAGCTTCTGGGACTCCTGAAGCAGCTGACTGGTAGTGGCAGACTAAGCAGCTACTGAAGCAAAAACTCAGGTGTGAGAGGAGTTTGGTGAGGCCATGGAAAAGGTCTTTTAGTTGGCCTTGAAGAGGTTTTGCCGCATGACTTAAGAGGTGAAGCTGGGCTTCACCCATTTTGTTTACAGCAGGGATGGGGCCCTGTTGGCCTTAAATAGGGATATAGTCAGGCGGTGGAAGGAGTACTTCGAGGACCTACTAAATCCTACTGATATGTCTCCCTTGGAAGACTTCATGAAGGAAGCCTTACTCATCTCTAGGGCTGAGGTCCCTGAAGTAGTCAAAAAAACCTTTTAGTGGTACGGCTCCAGGGAAGGATGGAATTTACCCTGAGTTCCCGAAAGCTCTGGATGATGTTGGGCTGTCTTGGCTGACACACCTCTTCAACATTGTGTAGAGGTTGGGAACAGCAGCCTTGGATTGTCAGCCTAGGGTGTGGGTCCCAAATATTTAAGAAAGGGGACTGGAGGATGTGTTCCATCTTCAGTAGGATCACACTCCTCCGTCTCCCTGGGAAAGTCTTTGCCGTGGTACTGGATAGGATAGCCCATTCGATGGTCATACCTTGGACAGGGCTGGACAGATACCAATCCTTGGGGGGTCCTGTGGTAGGTGTTTCAGGAATATAGAGTATGGGGTCTATTGCTATTGCATCAGGTCCCTGTATAACCAGAGTGAGAGTTTGGATCGCATCGCCAGCAGTAAGTCAGACTCATTCCCAGTGGGTGTTGGACTTTGACACGGCTGCTCTTTGTCACCGATTCTGTTCAACATTTAAGATACTGTACATAAAAAAACAGTGATTTCAGATCATGGCCAAAACTGGCAGGACTGCTAGAATCAATCTGATACAGCTGGACTTGTTTTCTGCCTGGGAATCAGGGACTTTACGACGTTAATCATTTATAAGCTGCCTGTTCGGGGCTGGAAAGGGGAGACAATCATAATCATCTCCTCAGAAAGGGATAGCAGACTCTTGAATGAGGACGCATCTCATTCCCGGTACAGACATAACTCTCCTGCACCATGTTTTCAACACTAATTGTGACATTATTTCTAAACTGATGTTATTTCTTCTTCTCCTCCTCCTCCTCCTCCTTTTTCTTCATCATCTTCTTCTTTTTCCTTCTACTTATTATTATTATTGTTATTATTGTGTAGCACTGAAGAGTCTCCTGCCTCAGTTCACCGTGCATAATGATAATAAAGTTGACTGTGACATTGCTACTGAATGCCGTAAGTATATTTTCTACATCTGAGTTGCACAGTGGATTATTTTGGCATTTTAAGTCATTTTTACATAGTGATTAAGGTGGTTTTTAGTTTTATATAATTACTTGTGTTCTTTCTGTTTCGGTTCGTTGTGGTTTATGATCTCGATTGACTTTATTTCTGTCTCTGGTTTATTACTGTATCTTTGTACCACATGCTTTTAATCTGAAGTGACATTACTATGTTTCTTATGTCCATAGAACCTGACTCCTGTTAAATATTTAGCTACGCCCCATCTACAGGGTAACAACAGCAGTGTTTCTGCTGGGACAGATTGAAATAAAGTGACCGTGACCCAGGACGCATTTATAAGCAGTCGTTTGTCGTTTGTTTTCTTCATGTTGAGGGAAAGGCCATTTATACTTTACTTTCACATTGGCCTAATTCTAAAGCAGATTGAAATTTAGGATCTATTTTTCTTGGACCATAAGTATAGCTTATTACTCCTAATATCATGTTAAGTGAATCTGTGTAAAAGTGCTAGAATCGAGTCCCGGAAATGTTGTGATCGTATCATGTGTATATGTACATCTATGACGGAGGGAACATTTATATAGTGTATTGTCAGCATTCCATTATAAAATGGCATTCAGATATAAGGGACGATAGCAAATCTGCTTTCAAAAACATGGCAGAGCAGTGAACGGACATGTAGCATGATTAGTATATTAATTTACTGTTCACTCAAATAGAAGCAGACAAACAGGCAGCTATTTAAACCTTAAATTATATGGTTATAAAAGTGCAATGTTACTACAGTACATTTATAGACAAAGTTACAGTGTACGTGAATAGAAGGGTAAGATACAAAATGCGGGGGGGGGGGGGGGGGGGCGGGGGAGGCTAATTTCCACAGAAACTTCAGTGTGAATTTTTGTGTATACGTTATCTGCTATTAATTTGTTGTTATAGGAACAGTAAAATATTTTGCTTATTTGGAGAATATGGTGGATAAAGGAATGCAGTGGTAGGGTTAGGGCCTGATTGTGGGACTATCCCTAGTGGTGGTTCTTATTTCGGTGCTATATTTGAACTGCAGAAATGTCACTGTCCTTAAAACCACCTGAAATAGCAACACCGTTCACCCCGCAGACAAGTATGCCAGCAAATAACCCACAGCCTGAGACAAACACAGCTTTTAAACTTTATTCACCCCGAAATTTGTTTTCTTGTGTATAATTATTAATTCTAAATAATTCAAAGATTAAGATTAAGAGGGACATTACTGATCCCAGGGGTGAAATTCTGGTGCATACAGCTGCAAGAATGTCATGCATAGACAAACATACATAGAGCGTCAAACAGACAGAGTAACAAACAAGTAAACAGGGTGCAAACAGATGTAAATGGCACACAGCACAGGAAGAGAATCTCCTGAAACTACAATATTGTAGGTTTATAGAAATAAATAAAAATTTACAGATTTAGAATAATTATTAATAATCGCTATTTTTTTCTCCCAAATCCCTGTTTATAAATCCATCAGTCTGTCCACTGCAAAGATGTAATTTTAAATATAACTCTCATACACTGCAGCCATTGTGATTAAGCATCTTTAAATCTGGCTTGTTTTCTGAAATACATCAGCAAAGATGCTTCATGAGTTTAAGGCTTCTTGAGTTTGATTGCTTCGTCCAGGACAGTGTTTCCTAAACTGATCGTGGCGAAGCCCCCAGACAGTCCACCTTTCTGGGGCGGGGAGGGAGCAGAAATGTGGCCTGCCTGGGAGGGGGCAGGGAGGAAGCAAAAACGGCTGGGGGTCCCTGAGGACCAGGGTGGGAAACACTGTTCTAGGACTTAGCCGAGTTGAATGCTAAACATAGAGAATGTTGTATAACTTAAGTCCACCAGATGGAGCCAGTTCAAGAACATCGTGTCCGGAAGAACATCTCCCACGCCTCACTTGGCGTCTTATCCATAATTAGTATGCATTTATTCTTGGAACACATAATATCATTCATCAGTATTATGATTATTGATATTGACTCACACATAGATTTTCTTGCTATCCATGTTTATGTAAATTTAATTGAATGTGTTGTGGAATATGCGTTATGTTCTGTTTGCCTTCCAAAGTGGAAATGCGTAGGAGAACGGGAGGTAAACAAACACACCTACTCACGCATAAATCCATAAATCCTCAGATCTCATAATATCCGTTTATTCTTTGGTGGTTGGATATCTTGAATTTATGTTACTGGCAAGAGTGAGGCAATAAAACTTTTTTATCAGTCCACCGTATGGAAATATCTCAGTGTGCTGGACTGGCAGTTCTGCTTCAGCGGTATTCTGAAAAGTTTTCGTACAAACATAGCAAGATCTTACTTGGTTTCTCCCATCCCATCAAGTCCGAAGGTGAAAATGACCCGTTCGCATTTGGGTGTGGACGTGCCCCTGAGGTCATGGGTGTCAGCCCACACCCGACGTGTGGCAGTCCTCTGGGGCTGCCTTTCTCTCCCATTTACACCAGAAACACAATTACTGATGAAGGTCAGCTTCCTCATGGAGACTGATATCAAAGAAGGTCATTCATCCATCTTCCAAGCGCATGTGCAGAATAGGGGGGGCAGCCTCTCCCATGCAATGTGGGACACAAGGAGTGGAAGACAAATGCCCTGCTGGGCGATGGGGTGGGGGGTGGGGGGAGGGGGGCATTCAGAGAGAAATACCTCCCCTCTTGATTCTCTTTAGACGAACGTAGCTGCATCAAAAGTCTCGCTATGCTTGGGGGTGGGGGGGCGGGACGTCAGAGGAGCATGGACACCCCAACAGATTCAGGGGACCCAGCACTTGACAAGGGCCCTTGAAAATGAAAAATTACGCATAAAATTGGAGGGAGGGGGACACTGTTCGGGTGATTTATATTAGTAGAAACCAGAAAAATACAAAATACACGATACGTGTACAAGTAGATATGGGACTTGAGTTTTGCATGACCAGCATAATGCATACTGGTTATACCAGCATATGTTGTGCTTTGGCGCTGGTGGACCAGTTACATGAGCACTAACCAGCGCTAACCAGCACAGACCAGCCTGGAGATCATGCCGGTCTGCGCTGTTTTTTTCAGCAGGCCACTCTCCGCATTCTGCATCTTGGTGCGTCAGGGCGTCGCATTACTATTTCATGCCTGTTTCTGGGTTCCCCGCAGCCCTCCCATTGGCCAAAGGCACGGCGTTCTGGAGCTGCCAGTAACCTCGGCTGCGTGTTGCCGTGTAAACAGCCCGCAGCAAAGTGGCATCCTGGCTGCGGCAGTCCACGCCGGATATATCTCCCACCAGGAATTTCGAATCAGCAAATTGCTATTAATGAGATGATGGATGGATGTTTACGACACTTAATACTGGGCACATCAAAAACTATAGCTAATTACGTTGGCGCATTAGCCATCTTTTCATGCTAGACTCTAACACCCGCACGCTAATACGCGTGCAGAGAGAGAAAAAAAGAATCACAGTTCTCGTGTTTCCCAGTGGAGGTGATTTTCACCCCACTGACCCAGACGGTTACACCATTAGCCAGATGGACAACCAGCAGCAGTATCCCAGGGCCCTAGAGCGTCTCTCCATGGAGATCTGCCACCGAACTGTTTACTGTGTTTTTCTGCAGGGAGCGGCAACAGCGAACCAGTGAGGTCAGTCCCCCCCCGGCTCAGTCGCCGATACAGTGATTCATAACTTCTGTACAAACTGGTGATTTTATTTTAAATCCCATTGATGGCAGAGTGGAAAGTATTACAGGAACTGGCTATATGCAGCGCGATTTTATCAGCAGGAGACAGGAACAGCGAATCTGTGCAAAGGGGGTGTCTGGCTTTAAGTTCATTAAGTGGTACTGCAGAATGAATATTAACAGGCACACAAGCCTCCCTGCGCACATGTATTCCTGCATGGTGTGTGGAATATGCGCTTTGGTTTCCAGCCCAGGAGGGGGGAGTCCTTGCTGTTCCCTTGAAATGCTCCCAGGTTCCTTGTCCGTACGTGATACTCTGTTACTGCTCCGCGGTGGGGGGGGGGTTGCACACCCTGTGGACTTCCATATGCAAAATGTTTCATTCAGACCAACAAATCGCTAGGTGTCTCTGACTAAGCAGCTTGGAAACAGGAGCTGCTCACCAGGAAGGCTCTCTCTCTCTCTCAATCTCTCTCTCTCTCTCTCTCTCTCACACACACACACACACACACACACACACACACACACACAGTCCATATATTCTTTTCTTTATGCAGAATCTCCATCCATTTCTATGGGAAAATCCCAACTCAACAAAGACGACCTTAACCTCTACCCAGCCCTAAGCTTAATCATAAGTAACCAAACAAAATACAAGATTTTTAGATTTTTGATTGCATTCACAGATTTTTATAAAATTGAATTTCCCTATGTGGGGATTGAAAAAATTGTCCCCGTAACGTCAAAATAACAGGTTTTTATTACATTGTGGAGACATTTGGTCCCCACACACACAAGTTTGCAATTATATCTTTGTGGGGACTCTCCATTCATTTCCATGGGGCAAACTCTAATCACAACATAACGACCTTAACCGCTACCCAGCCCTAACCTTAGCCAAAAGTTACCAAACCAAATAAAGTATGAAACCTTTCATTTTATGTTTTTGATTGCATTCAAAGATATTTGTGGGGATCTGAAAAATTATCACCATAACGTAGAAAAGGAAGTTTTCATCTCATTGTATGGGCCATTTGGGGTACAATGTAATATACACATAATCCACACAGACACACACACACAGATACAAGCAGTGCATTTACTGCTATCTTTATGGGGACACAGAATCTAAGAACTTTCACCCAAGTCACTTGTACATACATTCAGAAACAAAATAAAAATTAGCATGGCATTATGGGATTTGTAGTTAATATTGGATTTACATCTCTATCAGATTGCTTCATGTAACAACTTATGTCAAATTAAGCAATTTGATACATTTGTGTAAATCTTCAAGCAATAACCTTCAAGTGCTTAGCACCTTCAACATATTAAACATTAAATTTTAGCACCATCTTCTCTCCTTTGAAACCTGGACACAGATGATAGTTATTAGACTAGTATTAAGCACTCAGACTACTCCGGTTTTCACCACAAACGAGTAATTATTGTGCAGTTTTGACTAGAAATCAAATGACAAAACTTATTTTCACTATTTACATCATGTTTTTAGCCTACAGTAGACTACGGACTACAGTATTTTTGAGTTCTTCTGTCTTATCATTGTACATATTTTGATTGTAAAAACACCAAAAAAACAACGTCGAGAGTTATTTTCAGTTATTCCTGTTATTATATTCATTTTTATAGTGCAAGTATTTTATTTTTTTTTTGTGCTCATTTTCATTTCTTGTGTTTTTTAGTTTTGTTATTCTTTTAAAATGCCAGTAAAGCCTGCTGTAAACCCTGTAAACAGTGCTATATGAATAAGGATGGATATTAGCAATAATGCCAATCTGCCAGGTACCAGGTTGGCAAAATCAGAAACTTCCTCTCAAAAGAGGGAAGAGCAAATTCTACACGTTGAATAATACCAGAGAGACATATCTGGCAACTTTAGCATATAGATTCTAGCACATAGTTCCCAATTTGGAAGTTTTTACTTCCTCACTTTTTATGAATGTTTAAAACTAGTAATTCTGCAAAAAGGCTGCACGCGCACACCCACGCATGCCCACACCCACGCATACACGCACCCTCGCATGGATCGCTTTGGGTATCTTACGCTACCAAACAGTACCTGCTAAAGATCCAAGCCACGCGTCTCACGCACCGTATTTCCGCTGCTTTTCCCTCGCTGTGATAAATTCCCGTCTTCCAGAAAACAACACGAAGCACGACAGCCACCTCGTTCTGTTCAATTGGTTTTATTCTCTTTCCATTTTACAACCCGGTTTATTGTTTTTATACTCTTTTTACAACGAATTTCACATACCAAGGAAATTAGTCATTTTTTTTCTGTTAGACTAAACATAAATGTAAAAAAGGAAGCTGTTAATGACTGACTATTGGTTTGACAAAATAAAGGAATGTCGCAAAGTTATCAATCCTGATGAAGAAAATAATACACACACAACACAAAGATTTCAAGACATTTTAAGTATCTGCTCCTACGTTGGACATCCGTGTGGCTGGACCGTGGATGAGGGTTTGTCCCACAGGGAGAAAATGCTGCAAATCTACTGTGGCTATCACGATAAAGCACATGTTCACCATGGTAAATTTGATCCCTACTCAGTATCGTATATTCTGCTACATTACCCACAACCACCTGCGCTCAGATATCGGCCAGCTTGGTTTCCTTAAGAATGACAGTATGGCTTGGAAGTTCTGGCTGAGGAAAATTCTTTCGCTGGTGAAAAATATGGACTTTGGCTTGGATTTACAGGGAAAATATTTTTCTCCCAAAACTACCCGCTGCAAGCTCTCTCAGATTAATCAGGAGCATGATCAGCATTGTAGGCCTGCGGTTAGAATATGAGGCCCCCAATCCCTCTTCATCTTCATCTTCCTCACCATGGCCCATGAATAGATACACAGCAGGTGAACAACAACATCTCCTGAAACTACGATCATCCACGAAACAGCCAAAGGGATCCCGTTTTTCTGAGCCATCGAAATGAGGGACAGAAATATCATTAAATATCATTAAATACTATTACATTTCTGCCTCTTACAAACGTTTTTTTTTTTTATACACATGTAAAATGTCTATCTGTCATTATTTGCTTTATGTATGATGACATGCACGAACGCTTTTTTTAACTTTAATTGTTTTACAGTCTGTTGACACACATACATAAACACACGGACTTTGTGACCGGCAGAGAGCTAGCTAAATTAGGGCCTCGTTTTTTTGGGCGTCATCATGGTAACAGGTAAAGGAAGAGGGATCTGATCGGAACGTGGACCTGAAGAGGTCAAGGAGCTGGGGGATCTGGGTCTTTTCTAACCAGCAGAAAGGGGGCGAGAGGGTGGAGGGGATCTGGTCAATGATGGGGGTGGGGCGGCATCTGAGAGGAGAATTACAGGACGCGTGAGCCTGAGAGGGGGAGGCGAGGGGTGACGTCGAAATGGAAACAGACACACGTGAGACTGCTCAGCAGCGACTTCACATCCAACTGTGGGTCAGCTTAAGACAACTGTGGGTCAGCTTAAGACAACTGTGGGTCAGCTTAAGACAACTGTGGGTCAGCTTAAGACAACTGTGGGTCAGCTTAAGACAACTGTGTTTCTTTAGAAATGATACAGTGATATCGGTATGACAATATTTGTTCTTACTAGTAGTAAACTGAGGACAAATTTGGGTGCCTATGGTCCTGCTGTGGAGTCTGAGCACCTGTGTACCACCAAAGCCCATCCAGTCTCCTTCTTTTCCATTAATGGACACCCCTTATTGGCCAGTTTTGACGTCATTTTGTAGTTCTCAGTCACTGACACCGAGCGACGCCTCAGGGAGTCACAGAGCCAGACTGCGCCTAACAGACATGCAGCGAGGCTTCCTCATGTATGTGACGGTGGGAATGTGGGGCAAAAAAAAACGAGAATGTAACTGCCAATATAACCCTGTTTAACATACATAAACCCTCTTCCATCGTCCAACTTCCTCTGAAAGCAAGGTAACCTGTCATTGAGGTAAATAAAGAATCAAAAAGAGACTATGAAAGACCCACCAGAAGCCATTCAAAGTGGCAGACTGGCTGTCCTTCTGAGCACCTTTAACTTGTCACAGACTGTCCCGCTTAAGGAAAAAAAGCCACTCTCTGTGTGTTTGGAAGGAGGCGCCACATTTTTGGCAGCTTTGCCGGGAATATCGGACGGGAATCATGTAAGTGGGGGGGGGGGGGGGGTGTGTCAACTCACCCAATCAGACACCGGTGTAGAGGCGGAGCTGTTACTTCGGGAGGTGGGGTTAGGAAGCTTGCTGTCAGGAGGAGTGTGGACTCACCCAATCAGACACCGGTGTGGGCAGGTGTGATGTGTCAGGGGGTGGGGTTAAGTCTTTGGGATGGAGCTGGAGTGGCGTGTAGCCACAGCATCAGTGAGGCTAAGTATCGTGTGGGGTAGGGTGGGGCGAGTCGAAGCCAGGTGCCAGTCAGTGCTCGGAAAAAAGGAACTCAGAATATCTATCGGAGAGAGAAAAAAGAGAGAGAGAGAGCATGTGGAAAATTAATACTTATGGCTACCAACCATTTCAGCTGAATGAAGTGGAAGAAGATGTTACATATATAAAGGAAAACAAAGATAAGCATCGGCTCCAAATTCACATCGACCTAATGAGAAGATGATTGTTGTCGAGTTTTCGCTGTGCGACACACGTATATTCCGAGTTCGCACAGCGAGGCCTGAAAAAACATCTGCAGGTGGATTACTGGATCAACCTGAGGTGCAAGTGTATTAATTTATTTTCGGTAGTAGATGTGGCAGCTCTTAAAGTGAACAGCTGGGGTAGTTTCCATGAATTTTAGCGGAATCTTTTCTTTAGCTCGGATGAAAGAGGATTGAACTGGGCTGTATTCTGATGTATTTGCCCAAATCTGGGCCGATCTGCTCTTTGATGGAGGCCCTCTGGCGCAGCATCACTATCCCGCCCCTTTGTGTCATTGACGTCAAACCGTAATTCCCTCCTTGCCCTCCCCCCCTTCATAAGGTTTATTTTAGAGTCAGTTTGCTGGCGAGTTGGGCCAAGAAGCTTGGTGATTTAGGCATGCTCCCCTCCCCCTCCTTGACCTTCTCCCCCTTGGTCAGCTCCAGTTCAATGGTCATCAGAACCCTGCCCCCCTTGGGTGACTGGCCTGCCCCCTGCTCCCCCTCAGGTTTTGGTTTCTGTTTCTGGGATTTGGACTGGTTTAGGCGGGGTTTCTCCTGGGCCACTAGCTCTCTGCTCCCCGAATCCTATTTCTTATCCTTGCGCGACTCCTGCTTCTTCTTTTCGGAGGTTGAGGCTTTCAGCTTGGACTGGTCCAGGGTGGCGTAGAGGACAGGGCCCTGGGGAGAGGAGCGGGGAAGACGGGGAGAGTCACATTAGGAGGAAAGGAAAGAGAAGGGGGGCGTTCTCCGGGGCTGTGGGGGGAAGGAGGAGGGAGGGGACAAAACAGGGAGCCGTCAGTTAGAGAGCATGATGTGTCACGACCTCCACGCCCATCAGCAGCAGGGACACGCGTGCGCCGCTTAACACGCCCTCCCACACATGGCGCACGCCTGCCCCTCAGACCATCTCAACTAATATTTTGCATTTCCTTGCTCTCCATTTTAATTAATTCTGCAGTAGGTTTTTTTTTTTCGTTACAGTCAGTCCTGCTACGATGCGACTAATGTGTTTCTGGAAAAACCTTACGTTCACTTAAATATCGTACTAAAATATACATATCCAATGGGAAAAATTGGGCTAGGGGAATAAGACTCTAAAACTTAATTAAACTTAAGTAAACAAAATGAATTAATTAATGCACTGTGATACCAGTGGCCAATAATGTAATTATATGTATTTTAAATATGAAATAATAACAACACATTAATAAATCAGATCATAAACATTTCCTTTGGGTTTTATAAGTTTCAGGAGAATTGCCTAGAAAGCACTTCAACATAATGAACTTGTGATGGCCTAAACATTGTTTCATGAACCATTTGCTGTATTTTCTTGTCCCACTAGATGGTGCTCTTGGTTTACTTTTGGGCATCCTTTGAGCTCTTTTTTTTAACAGAGGGCACCATCTAGTGGGGTCAGAAAATACAGCAAATGGTTCAAGAAGCGTCATTTTGGCTATCATTAGTTGGAAGTGGTGAGCCAAAGCCACCATGCACAAATATTAAGGATTACTGTATGCACAGGGTCACTGAGGCAAGATGGCTGCAGACAGTCTATGAAAAGAAATGTAAGTGAATTGAAAAAGGTCGCTGTGTGGTTATTTTATGATAATTTGCCAAATATTTTTAGAATTTTAAAATCTAAGACTTTGACCCATGCAATGGCGTGGATGTACAAGACGATTGGTTACGATTTGAGAAGCAGTTTGAGCATTTCACTGAAAAGAATCAGATCAAAAGACCAATTTGTTCACAAATCGGACATCACTATCATTCACTTAGCACGATAGCTGTTTTTGAGTGTAAGTAGTGTTTCTCGCTAAGACCACTTAATAGTTTGCGTAGTCGTTTTCTCTCCAACTGAACATCTCACATATACAAATGCAAGTCCATGTTTTATTAGACTTGGATACTAATATATCACGCTACAACGGATTCGCAGTGTGACATCATGCGTTGTGGCAAGACTGACTGTATTTTAATTTATTCTTATCTTTTGATTTTCTGGGAACGCTGTACCGGATGGGGCACAAGTAATACAGTATTATGCTGTTACTTATGTAGGCCTATTAATTAACCATAAACTAAGTCTTAGTTACATACTGATCTCAGTAGGAGCGTGATACCGTTTTCCTTTGCACTATGTACTTCCTTTCAAGCACAATCCTGGCAGCAGCTGGAACAGCATTTCACTGCACAAATATATAGTGTATTTGTGTGTGTGTGACAAATCCTAAACATTGCAACCTTCTGCCGATTCTGATTGCCTTTAAAATCTGTCCAGCAATGAATGAAATCTTCAAAGGGCTTTTTAACTAGTTATTTTCTACATCATTTAATATTTTTTTTAATGGACTAGCATTACATAAAATCGTTGACACACATTTTGTAAGGAGAACACATTTGTTTGTGTGGTCTGAGTCGTCAAAGCCCCTTCTAGATAATTCCAGCACTCTGTTGCTAAGACAGCTAATCCCAGTGGCTAGATACTGCAGCGGCTGGGGATTTTTCCCAATTTATAAAATTTCTCCATGATTAATGTAGCATCATTCTGTAACACTAAGTCGTGAGGACAGAAAGAGTGAAGGAATCGAGGCTGGGAGAAGAAACAGCCGCAGAAAAAGGGGGGAGGGAAAGAAGGAGGTCTGGGGAATGGAAAAGAAGAGAGAGAGGAATAGGACGAGGAGCTCTGGTTGGGGACGGAAAGTTAGGGCTCTCCAGGACATTACCACTGTTCATTCAGCAATAACGGAAAGGAAGGCCCCTCTACGCCTCCCCAGGGAATGCTGGGTACACTGTGGCAGAACAAACAACATTTGCGGACCAGTGCACAACGGTATTATATCGCTCTACGCAGTTCACCTGTGGAGAAAGAGGAAGACTTCCCTGTGTCCTGGAGGAACAAAACAGAGGACAGATGGGGAGAGGAAGAGAAATTGGAGCTGATTAAATGTGTACAGTACAGGAGAGGAGGGCAAAGAGGTTAGTCTGGGGAGATACTGAGGTAGGAATAATGTCAGCCGTTATACCTGACCTCTGACCCGGAAGTAAACCCTTGACCCCGCAACCCATGGCCAACCAGCAAATCACTCAGTATTTTATATTAATGCAACAAGTCAATACTACTGTGAGTCTACATTGCTTTGTTATCACTTTAAATGAAGTAATTTACTTATGTTTGCATTTCATGCTCCTTGCATCATGAATAATTTTTGTTCAGTACATTGCAGGGATTTTCAACCAGTATTCAAGGGGGGCCTACTGAAGGCAGGAATATTAAAGCTTAGGCACGCATGCGATCATGTGTGCTAGGGGGTCACTCACCCTGCTCTATTTTCATTTGGGGGGGGGGGGTCCTGCTTTAAGCAGTGGTAAACCCCCCTGTTATATTGCATTGAGCTTGTAAATGCTGAAGTACAGTTTTTCAACCAGTTTTTCGCCCGGATTTGGAACATTAAAAATAAATCCAGTGATTTATGATTTTCATGGACAGTCATCCAGGGAGGAATGGCAAGTTCACAATAATCAAGTCTGGTCCATTCCCAAATTGTCGTACCAGACTGGCTCACACTGAATGCAGACTTTTCGGAAAGTGCATTTCAACACTGAACCATTAATCTTTATTCATACATCTGCCCCGCAGAATGTTGTACTCATATTTGCAAGTAACAAAGCAAACGTGTCTGTTGACTTTACTGTCCTGTAGGAATCAGGTACCCAGAGAGCTTTTTACACTCAAGATCACTGAGCCGGTGTGACAACACACATAAAGCGCAAATCCTGTGTCACCGTGGGTTCACTGTCCAGAACCTTCTCTTTTTTGATTTCAGAAGAAATTTGGACTCTGGACTTTGCGGTTTATGCACTAATATGTAATAATATTGAAGCTTTTGTGAAATTAGCTTTGCATAGTGGAGCAGGGGAGGGCAAAGCAGCTGCTCCTACCTGTTTTAATGTTTTAATGGAACCCTGGGTATGGACTGTGTGCTTTAACACAGTGGTTCTCAACCCAGTCCTTGGGGACCCCCACCAGAACACATTTTTGCTTCCTCCCGGGTCCCAACAGACCTGTATCAGGTATTCAGTGTTCTTGACTGGCTAGAAGCTGGGGGGGGGAGCAAAAACGTGGACTGTCTGGGTGGTCTCCCGAGGACTGGGTTCAGAAACACTTGCAACATAGTCTTGGCTCTGATCATGTGACAGCATGCAGATACACTGAGAAGTGAAAAGTTAGCTAAATGTAGCAGTATTTCTGATGTTTGGGGAGAGTCCGTACTACCCGGTCGGCTGAAGGCTTAAGAGATTTTAGGCACTTTCTGTCCCATTAAATTTTGCCTTAATTTGTAATCTGTACGGCGGATCGACACTGACCTGCCTCTGTTGAGATCCCTCTTTACCTTTCCCTTTCTTCCCGTGTTTGCTGCAGGAGATAAGAAATGAAGGGTGTTAGCCATCTAGTGGTCGATGGCGGAACAGCAGCTGACAAGCACCACGCCGGATCGATTTGTCAATCCATTGCAATGAGGAACGCGGGCCAGGTAGTAGACTGAAGACGTTGTCATGGAAATACAGTGATGGGTTCAGGGCTACCTTATTTAGAATGATTAGACAACATAACGCTAATAACACAATAACACGCAATATAAAAACCATCAGATTAAAAAGCATCGTTAATTTAGGTATGCACGGTAAATTAAAAGTAGCCCGAATAATATTATGGACTGCATACTGCAAGAAAAAAAGACTTTTAATTGCAGTATTACGACTCTATGTCCCATGAGACAGAGGTAATAGATTAAGTTCACAAATCGAAGTTAATTCATTGGATTCGCCGCGGCTTTATAACGCCGCAGGATTCAAGTAATGATGGAGTACAGTGTCTGGGAACTTGATGCTTTAAGAAAAGTCCTGCTGGCAATGAAAAGACAGATCTTCGCGACACGAAAGGCTTTGTGTGGCTTGGGGATTTACGTCAGAACACCTTCCATGTAGAAATCATTGGCAGCAGCCCACCAGATCAGTGACACATACATAGTATCTCGCTACTTTTCAATAAATACCTAATATGAAAGTATATCAGGCCGACAGGGGGAGCAAAATTGTAAAGGAGGTAGAGAAAGATAAAGGGATATATGAGTTTGGACAGCGAAATGGATGAGAGGTGGGAGAATCCCAGTACAGACCTGACACTGAGGTTGAAGACACGCCGGGCCACAAGGAACCTCATTAAATAGTAGATCACCACGATCAGCACCAGAAGGCCCAGAACTGCCCCAATGATGGCCCCAGTGATGACACCGGCTTGGACAGGCACTGACAGAAAAGTAGAGAAGGGGGTGTTATTTGTGCCCACTCCCCACAGGTAAGATCGGCACTTTTTGGTTACACATGTTGCCATGGTAAACAAAGCATTATTATAAGTATATAAAATAAGGAGTCCAGATGGGCGCCATTAGGCAGAGAGACCCGCCTTACAATTCTCAAAAACCAGCAGGCGGACGCTGGAGGGGCGGCCCACTATGTCGGGGGGGTTCTTGGCGTCGCAGGTGAAGGTTCCGTTGTCATTGAAGTCCAGGTTCTTGATAAGGATTGAACCGTCTCGTCTGCTTGGGTTCCCGACGAATTCCAGCCTGTCCCGGAACGGGCCCTTGTTATCGACATAGGGGGCGCCACCCGTGAAGTGGAAAATCTGGAAGATGAGAAAACGGGACGAGCGCCAGACAATTAACTCTACCCTCATGCATTTTATCAGCTGCCGATAAGCGCCGCTTTGGGGAGCGGTTTGCATAAAAGCAGTAACTTTGATAGGGAACCACGCGTAAATGAAGACGTACGGAGATGCTGTCACGGGAACCGTCGGGCCGGTAGCTCCAGGAGAAAGTCACGTCTTCGGAGGTCCAGCGCCATGAGAAAAACGAGCAGGACAGCCGGACGTCCGAGCCGACCAGGGCATGGCGCTCCCAGCCCGTGTAGATGACGATAGCCTGGCACTGCGGGGCTACCAAAACAGCAAGAATAATAAAAGGATTTTTAAAATGCATTAGTGATAAGCTATACCCTTATTATACCCCCTTATACACGCATTTAATGATAGTTAAATGATATAGGTTGTCCCCTCGTTTTTTTATAACGTCGTTTTAAAAACATTTTTTATGTTACAAAAATGAACTTCAAGGTGGTTCTGGTACTTTCTGGCGCACGTTATTCTCGATATAGCTTAATTCGCACGGAAAAGTTCTGGCAGGTGAACGTGCACCGATCTGGGTGCGTTTTTTGTGGAGGCGTTCGAATACACCAAAGCTGGCAGCGGTAATGAGGCGAGAGAAAAATAACCGCAGACCAAGTCTAATTTGTGAAATTAAGAAAATGTAATTGGGTGCAAGGTATTAACTGTGGCTCTTCACTGCAGAACTGGGAACATTTGTAGGGTATGTCCACATTTGTTGTTTTTCTTTTTTTTCAATCGTGATGCATAAACATTACCTCGAACAGAAAACAAAATACTGAGAGCTCTAATGGAATCGCTTATAATTCCCATTTTGATTGGTTTTAGCCCATTGTTTAGATTGTGATTTTAAATTAGCCATTTAAATTGATCCTCATTAAATGGTGTAAAACATTTTGTATTACCTCTGTGTATTACATTTGCTATAAAAAATATTTTTGCCTAGACTTTATAAAAAACTATGTCCTTTATCTAAAAAACAAGCACATACAAACTTTATTTCTTATAATTTTCGTGTAAAGTCACTTCAGGGTTAAGTGCAATATGGCGCATTTGCAAAAGCAGGAGTACATTCCTTTGCAAACTACAGTACGATTATTGTATAATCATGCAAGCAGTATTACTCAATATTACTTCAAATGTTTCTAAATAAAGTGATGTCATACTTTTACCGTATTTCATGGAAGATTGTCTTAGACTACTTTGAACTGCTTTTTCGAACATTAAAATCATAAGCCAAATTAACAAAAGTCTACTTTTAGTGCATTCATTTCTGTGCAGATTTTACTAAAAAAGAACAGAAGGTATACTACAGAATAAATTTCAGCGGTATACGTTTCATCTTTCAGACCCAAATCCATTGGCTTTGGTTGATTTGAGAGAGACACGTACGCTGTGTGGGCCTGTGTAAATACAATAGTATTTATTTGTGCTTTATTTCATGTGTGATATTAGCAATACAGCCAGGCTAAGAAGAAATGTGTCTTAATTAGAGCCGAGGACAGTCCTCACGATAAGTTACGGTGCTGTGCAGTCAGCAATGACTACTTAGAGAGGAGTAACGAGCTAAATTTATAATGGTAAGAGACTCCCCGGACTCTTGCAGACATAGGTGTGACTGTGATATAGTCAGTAACAAATATAACACATCTGACAGGGTGGCTCTATGTTAGAATAACTTTGATTTGCAAAGTATATGCATAACAGTACCTGTGCCGGGTGACAGTGTGATCTGCTAAAAGCTTCCCGTGGTGAACATGGTCTCTTGTAGGTTTTAATCTGCAGCTTTTCCTATATAGCCCTGAAATAACAGCTATCACCTTCAACATCAATCATAGCAAAAACGATGGTAATAATATAAGATCTAGGGAAATGTAGTCAACAAAACAAAGACGATACTGGGAAACCCTTTGTAATGCTGATAACATAATTAAATGCATCATACACTTGTGTTTTTCTGATGACTGCTGAATTATGCCTTTAATCTCCAAATAAGGAAACAGAACATTTAAATTCCCTTAGCATCACTATAGGGCGACATCGTGCGTTATTCTGTCAGGCTACTGAACCGCATAACGTCATTAGTTTTCGCTTCTTTCAAGACGGCCGGTCGGTTTCCATGACAACACAACTTAATTCTACTATGCTGTCAGATCTTGGCCTGTGTCCTGCTCGTATGTGTGTTACACTGCCAAATGTTTAAACATTGAACAAGAAGAGACAATATCATTCAGAGTACTGGTCTTCAAACAAACTGTGACGCCCTCGTTACTGAAAACAAATGCTCTAATGTAGCTTAAACCGTGGGAGTCACAAATTGCGGCTAAATATGCGCCATGTAACCACAGTACGCGCAGGAAAAATATTCCCAGAACTTAAAGGTAAATCAGTAATTTCTTATGTCCGCATGTGTATCCTGTGTATATTTGTGTTGCACGTTGTCTGTGTTGTCTTGTTTGCGTTTCATTATGTAAGTTTACGTTCGTTATGCAAAGTTACAGTTAATTCTGAAAAGCCAGGAGCAGTTTGCTCTGTTATGGAGGGTAACTTGCTCAAGCAGATATAAACATTCTTTGCTTATTAGCAACTAAATGAATACACATCCATCCATCCATCCATCCATCCATCCATCTATCCATCCCTGGTGATAAACACATATAAAATACATTCCTGTATACACATAGTGATTTACTTTAGATTCCTTGGAATAGAACCGTTAGTGCAAAAACTTCAGTAAATTATAAATGCAGTGCTATTAATTAGTAATGGCAACACTTGAAGATGTGAACACCTGAGGACCCAGACGTATGAACCTTGCCAAGCACTAATGCAGGATGTTACCGAATCATCGCGGACAGGGAAGCTAGATACCAACAAATGCCAGAGTTAAGCGTAACTTTGGAGAAGTTTTACCTCAAAGACAGGTTCAGCTCGGGGCTGAAGAGCGCATGCGTTAGAGATCGTGTTACAGCGTTCGCCTCTATGAAGAAGTTCAGAGACGGAAAAGAAGATTCACTGGATGAGAAGAGAGATTGGGGTATACGTTACCTATCCCTACTAGTGCGATGGACGCCAGAGCCAAAAATGCTAACATGCTGGGTTCTTCTGCACGACGCAGTCAAAGTGCCTCCACTTGAGGGTAAAAGAGTGACTCAGTCCCTCAGTGAGCCGAAGGTGCGTCCTGCTGGAGAGGATGATGTGCAGGGTGTGAAGACCAGGGGCTTCCAGGCAGGACACCTCTGTGCCTGGGTTTATACCCAGCCACACCCTCTGCTGTGCCCTGCCCCCCCCCCCACCCCACTCCTCCCCCCTCCCCTTGTGACCCTTTCTTCTTGAGACTGAAACGCAGGCTTCACACGGACAAATAATCAAGGGCGCAAACAGTAATTGATCACAAGAAAAGTGAAAGCAACACAAATACGTGATGTCCAAATTGGGGGGGGGCAAACAAGAGGGAAAAGATGTATAGAGTTGAAAATTAGTAGCAAAAACAATACATTCAGGCAAGAGGTAGAATGAATAGAATGACAGACCGCTGGCAGACTGGCCATTTACACCAGCAGTATGATTATTACATTCAAAGCCCAGTCACTGCAAGAGGCCCTCGCCCCGTAAGGTGTAAGGCCTGCTTCGGGCTCCTGACGCAGCTTTATCCCGCCTCTGAAGTCCTGCACGTGGATTCAGGAATAGTGCAATGTACAGTATCCATTAACTAGCCGTATGGCTCATTTGGGGCAGAATGCAATAATACGCGGGATAGCCGTTAATGTGCAGAGAGATGCCAAAAGTGCACCACTGTAAACAGCTGAATATACCCAGTGTTATGTAAATATTACAGTTTGGCTGCAGTGTGGGGGGTGTTACAGGAATGTAAAAGTTGAATCTTGGAGCGGGGTCACCCCGCCCCCCGCGTCCCGAGCCACAGTCGTCCCATTTGTCCTCAGCTCGCTCTTTCCCCGGCATGAGCCGAGGGCCAAAACAATGGGCCCATCTCTTCCTTCCCCTCCCTTCCTCTCTCCTTCTCCTCCCTCGCTCCGGATTCCTCTTGCTTGCCGATGTCTCTCCGCAAACAATGGAGAGAGGGGGACTGGGGGACGCCTGATGCGTCTCTGTCCCTCCCGCCCTGTCAATGGGGCTTTCATCCGGACCCCCAGCCCTCCTGCTTTCTGACACGGAGACAATGGCACTCTTTCTCGCCCCTCCCTCTGCCACGCTCCCACTCCCTTCATTCCTGCAGCCGGAGAGAAGGATGAGGGATGGGGGGGGGGGGGGGCTATAAATAGGTAGGTTGATGGAAGGCTGGCCGTGAGGGAGCCCAGCATTACAGCATACCTTGGCAGGGACACCAGTGGCCGATGGCCCCCAGGGGACCAGCACCGACTGACACCTGTGACCAACCTTAACGAGCCAATTATAATGCCCCCCTCCTCGTTAACTCAATTACAGGAAGCTTTGGGGAGCCCAGCATTCCAGGAGAATGAGACCCAGGAGCGTCACTGGAGATTCATGAACAGGGGCACTAACGGTTTGCTGAGGTGGGGGCGTCATTTTAATGAAAATGAAAGAGAACATTTAAGCTCTTTAGCGTACATTTATTTGGGGGGGGGGGGGGGGGGGGGTAAATAGCCACCCAGCGATGCCCCTGATTAGAATTACAGAAATGAAATGAAAAACACAAGAGGGCAGAGATGCAGACGCATGCAGTCGTTGCGGATTCATTTCTGCATGTTGCTGCCCTTGTCAGTCTGCAGCAGACAGCCTGCACCTAGACTGATAAAGAGGCTGAACTCAGCCGGAATCGAAATTCTCCAGCTCACCTGGGGACGTCTGCCTGACACCCGGCGGCTGAGTTTTCCCTTCACCGGCTTGGCAAGGTGAGCAACCAGTAGGGACTGTGAGAAGCAAAGAGACGCCGTTTTAAACTGGCTTTTCCTCTGCGGAGGTTTTCCAAAATGATCTCTGGGGAGCAAAGAACCAGGGTCTTATCCGAATACATAAAAGAGCCACAAAACACATTTTAAGTCACTGCACCCCCCCACCGTTGCTTTTATTTTCCTCCTGTGATGTCCAAATAGCACGGTGCAACCTGCCCAATTTACCCCAAGCCAGAGATAAACGTGTCGCCTTTTCACGCTGAGTATTCTCTCATTATAGGACCCAGGAGATACCAGTTTTGTCTGGAAACATATGCGGGGAAATACTGGGGAAGAGAAAAAGGCTGGAAACCTTCTCATTTATTTCCAGAACAAACTGAGAGGGGCGCCGTGAATAGGCTGTGCAGTGGACTAGGTGCGGCCAGGCAGCAAGAAAACAAACAATTTAGCAAATCCAGGGTGTCTAGCAGAGCGAAATAAAGCTGAGCGTGTAGGAGACAATTTTTAAAAATAAACCTGGGAATCGAAGAAGAAACTCATAATTTTCAGAAAATCAATGTGAATCGGGCCTAATCACTTT